>NC_044506.1:337500-342500 GCF_902362185.1 Chanos chanos | reverse complement strand
ACACCTGAGAGAGATTCACTCATAATGACTTACACAAGGTAAAAAACCCAGGACACCTGAGAGAGATTCACTCATAATGACATACACAAGGTAAAAAACCCAGGACACCTGAGAGAGATTCACTCATAATGACTTACACAAGCCAACTGATGACATTACACCTATTAGGATCATCACCCTTTCTCTGACCCTTTCATGTATCTCAGAAATCGCCCCCCTCCCCATGTTTAATAGTCTAGCCCGCCCCCCCCCCCACCCCCATGTTTACTAGATGTCCATCAGAAGGGAATGGGAGGCAGGCTTAGATGTCCATCAGAAGGGAATGGGAGGCAGGCTTAGATGTCCATCAGAAGGGAATGGGAGGCAGGCTTAGATGTCCATCAGAAGGGAATGGGAGGCAGGCTTGTCTTATGTGCAGCTGCAGGTTTCGGTTCTTCGATCAGAACATTACAAGCTGGATTCTTAAGCATAAGCCCCAAAGCCCACCCTGCATAAGACCCCTGGTCTAAGTCTGATTGCTCATCAGTTTAAATTTAATTGTTGACGCGAGTTCAGGAGAAGGTGGAGAAATCAGTACAGATGCAGTATCCTCCATTCCCTCAGATTCATCTCTTTCTATTCTCTCCAGTGTTAATGCACTCTAACAGCTCTCTCCAGTGTTAAAACACACTAACAGCTCTCTCCAGTGTTAATGCACTCTAATAACTCTCTCCAGTGTTAATACACACTAACAGCCCTCTCCAGTGTTAATACACACTAACAGCCCTCTCCAGTGTTAATACACACTAACAGCTCTCTCCAGTGTTAACACACTCTAATAACTCTCTCCAGTGTTAATACACACTAACAGCCCTCTCCAGTGTTAATACACACTAACAGCTCTCTCCAGTGTTAATACACACTAACAGCTCTCTCCAGTGTTAATGCACTCTAATAACTCTCTCTAGTGTTAATGCACACTAACAGCCCTCTCCAGTGTTAGTACACACTAACAGCCCTCTCCAGTGTTAATACACACTAACAGCTCTCTCCAGTGTTAATACACACTAACAGCTCTCTCCAGTGTTAATGCACTCTAATAACTCTCTCCAGTGTTAATGCACACTAACAGCCCTCTCCAGTTTTAATACACACTAACAGCTCTCTCCAGTGTTAATACACACTAACAGCTCTCTCTAGTGTTAATACACACTAACAGCTCTCTCCAGTGTTAATGCACTCTAATAACTCTCTCCAGTGTTAATGCACACTAACAGCCCTCTCCAGTGTTAATACACACTAACAGCTCTCTCCAGTGTAAACACACTCCAATAGCTCTCTTCAGTGTTAACGCACCGCAATGGCTCTCTCCAGTGTTAATGCACACTAACAGCTCTCTCCAGTGTTAACTGCAAATTATTGACTTTTGTACTTCATAGTGTACTATGTAGTATGTTATATATGGCATGTAGTACAGTGTGTCTGGTGTTATACTTAGTGTGTAGTATGTTATATGTAGCATGTTATATGTAGTGTGTCGCATGTTATTCATAGCATTTTATGTAGTTTGTATCGTGTTATGTACTGTGTAGCACAGTGTGTAGAATGTTATATGTTGTTTGTGGTATGTAGTGTGTATGTAGCATGTAGAATGTTATATGTACTGCGTAGTGTAGTGTGTAGCATGTTATATGTAGCATATCCTGTAGTGTCTAGCATTTTATATGTACTGTGTAGCGTGGTGTATGTTGTATATTATGTGCAGTGTGAAGTGTGTAATATGCAATGTTTAATGAGCTATAAGTAGTGTGTAGTGTGTTATATGTATTGTGTAGTGTAGTGTGTATTGCATTATATGTAGTATGTAGTGTGATGTGTTATATGTAGTGTGTAGCATGACATGTGTGGTATGTTATGTGTAGTGTGTAGCATGTTATATGCAGCTGTGGTCTAAAGGTTAGAGAACCGGGCTCGTGACTGGCGGGTTGCTGGTTCGATTCCCAGGCCCACCATCCACCCTTGAGGCACACTGTGTCTGTTGTGTGTTCACTACTTATGTGTTGGATGGGTTAAATGCAGAGACTCGTTCACTGTGTGTGTGTGTATAATCAAAGAGATTTACATTATGTGTGCGGTTTTTCTGCCCCTGTACTCAAACAGAACTGTGTCTGTACACTTTATGCTGTATATCTGTTCATCAGTATACGGTGTATCTGTATGTCTGTATACTATACATCTGTATAATCTGTCACAGGCAGACACAGGGCAAGGCCCATAACTCAGGGCACGGGGTAAGTGGAGTGTGTGTGTGTGTGTGTGTGTGTGTGTGTGTGTGTGTGAGCTAAAGAAAGCTTTATACCTGTCTGAACCCCATGACCTCCTCACTCTCACACCTGGAAACCAGTGTGAACCTGTGAAAAATTGCCCATAATCTCTGTGTGTCATATGTTTCCATGGGCAAAGCTCTCACATTAACAGCCTGTATTCAAAGGACTGCCAGCCTGCGCGCACACACACACACACACACACACACACACACACACACACACACACACACGTACACTCACTTCTCTGAGGAAGCGATTTCTCACCCTCTGGATGTGTTTATGTAGGTCACCAGGTTACCCACACCAGACTTCTGTCCCTCTGTCATCCTCGCCACTTCCTGTCCCGGGGGAACATGGGGGCCAAACATGTCTGAGCAGCTCTGTCTTTTCAGTGTCCAAATATTTACTCTCCAGTTTTACAAACTCGCCACACATTTCACAAAGGGTGTGATGGATGGATCTGTGGTTCTACTCTAGTTTAGTCTATGGATGGGTTCTAGTTTGGTCACATACCATTTTGAATGTAGAATATCAAAATCCGTCTCACTAAAGCCCAATTTATACTTCTGCGCCGAATCTATGCCGTAGCCCGATGTGCACCTCCCTAGAAATGTAACTACGCGTTGCTGCGACGCGCGTCGAAGCATACTGCAACAACTGTGATTGGTCCGCTTGGTACCATCGCCTTCTGCTCAATTGGTTCAATGGTCATACACACCATCTTCTCCGCTGTGTTCTCTCTTTTCTGTGTTGCAGTAATTTCAGTAATAGTAGCTGTTGTTCAACATTTATTAGCTCCAACTCCAACATGATCCACTCAGTCGCGATTGAAGATTTTCGGCAAAATGGCGAACTGAACGCTCGTTATTTTGAGAGCTCCGTTTGTTTTGTCCCCCAAAGTTTCGAAACTCCTTCTTTTGAACGCAAAACTTGTTTCACAGATATTGCTGTGTAAGGACTGAATTTCGACTTTTTATTTAACATTACTCCATCGTTTGTAATGCACGAGGAAATCAACACAGTGGCATAGAAATCCCACCGCAAACTAGCGTTTTGAAGGTTTCATTACAGAGCGACGCAGACACACCAACGCAGAAGTAAAACACACCAATGCGTAGGCCATTCGCATAGGCTACGTGTAGAGCCTACACAGAAGTATAAATCAGCGTTAACCCTGATGAGGCCAGTGAAGTCATCATTAATAAAGACAAGATGGTTTCATACACAGTCAGAGTTATCATTAAATACAAGATTGCATAAGCGACAGTCAGAGGTAGAATTAAGCACAAGACCAGGGCAGACAGAGTTAATATGATACAAACAAATGCATCAGACACAGTTAGCATTGAGCACAGAGCTGTGCATGAGATGTATGGTGCTTGAATCCTTATGACTGATTAATAAAGCCCATCATCACTGTAGTCTTATGACTGATTAATAAAGTCCATCATCACTGTAGTCTTATGACTGATTAATAAAGCCCATCATCACTGTAGTCTTATGACTGATTAATAAAGTCCATCATTACTGTAGTCTTATGATTGATTAATAAAGTCCATCATTACTGTAGTCTTATGACTGATTAATAAAGTCCATCATCACTGTAGTCTTATGACTGATTAATAAAGTCGATCATTACTGTAGTCTTATGACTGATTAATAAAGTCCATCATTACTGTAGTCTTATGACTGATTAATAAAGTCCATCATCACTGTAGTCTTATGACTGATTAATAAAGTCCATCATCACTGTAGTCTTATGATTGATTAATAAAGTCCATCATTACTGTAGTCTTATGACTGATCAATAAAGTCCATCATCACTGTAGTCTTATGACTGATTAATAAAGTCCATCATCACTGTAGTCTTATGACTGATTAATAAAGCCCATCATCACTGTAGTCTTATGACTGATTAATAAAGTCCATCATTACTGTAGTCTTATGATTGATTAATAAAGTCCATCATTACTGTAGTCTTATGACTGATTAATAAAGTCCATTATTACTGTAGTCTTATGACTGATTAATAAAGTCCATCATCACTGTAGTCTTATGATTGATTAATAAAGTCCATCATTACTGTAGTCTTATGACTGATTAATAAAGTCCATTATTACTGTAGTCTTATGACTGATAAATAAAGTCCATCATTACTGTAGTCTTATGACTGATTAATAAAGTCCATCATTACTGTAGTCTTATGACTGATTAATAAAGTCCATCATTACTGTAGTCTTATGACTGATTAATAAAGTCCATCATTACTGTAGTCTTATGACTGATTAATAAAGTCCATCATTACTGTAGTCTTATGACTGATTAATAAAGTCCATCATCACTGTAGTCTTATGACTGATTAATAAAGTCCATTATTACTGTAGTCTTATGACTGATTAATAAAGTCCATCATCACTGTAGTCTTATGATTGATTAATAAAGTCCATCATTACTGTAGTCTTATGACTGATTAATAAAGTCCATTATTACTGTAGTCTTATGACTGATAAATAAAGTCCATCATTACTGTAGTCTTATGACTGATTAATAAAGTCCATCATTACTGTAGTCTTATGACTGATTAATAAAGTCCATCATTACTGTAGTCTTATGACTGATTAATAAAGTCCATCATTACTGTAGTCTTATGACTGATTAATAAAGTCCATCATTACTGTAGTCTTATGACTGATT
>NC_044506.1:270000-327500 GCF_902362185.1 Chanos chanos | reverse complement strand
CTCCACCGTGATGTGAAGCTGCAAGAGGATTAAAACTCCATTGAACTCCTTTCTGAAGCATTGCTTTCTGGATCTTATTTTTGTTCCAATCAGAGATGGCCTTTTGCAGCTCATTTTTTGTGCCAACTAGGTTGGTCCCATTGTCAGATCGGATGTGTGTGACTTGACCTCTCCTACACACAAACCTTCTTAAGGCATTAATACAAGAGTCAGTATTCATGGAGTGAGCCATTTCAATGTGTATGGCTCCACTTGACATGCACGTAAAAATAGCTCCGTACCTTTTCACGTGCCCTCTTCCTCTTTTTACTTCAAAAGGCCCAAAGTAGTCCACTCCAACATTGCTAAATGGTGGAAAATCAGCTCTTAGTCTCTCCTTGGGAAGATCTGCCATCTTTTGTTCCCCCATCTTGCCTCTTATGCGTCTGCACACAACACAGTTGGATATTACCCTACAAGTAGCAGAGTTGGCATTAACAATCCAGTACTTTTGCCAGAGTTGTGAGAGGATGTGATTTCTGCCGCCATGCCCAAGGTTTTCATGTATATGACGAAGCACAAGAGTGGAAATGTGAATCTTTCGGTAGAATCATAGGCCGCTTGGCCTCATCGGGCATTGCTGACTTATTCAATCTCCCCCCTACTCGTAAAACTCCATTCTCCAGCACTGGATCCAGCTTGTAGATGCTACTTTGTCTATTTCAAGCTTTTCCAGTAGAGGATATTTTCTCTAACTTTGTCAGTTCATCTGAATACCTCTGTCTTTGGCAGAACACAATGATGGCCTTTTCTGCTTTCAACAGATCATCAAAACTTATTGACTCTCTTCCATGTGTAGTCTTAAAAGCTTGAAATTGGTCACACATCATTTTGCTCTGGGCTCTCGTTTGGGACTTTATGTCAAGACTAGATTTGATTTCTTTTCTCTTTACTCTGAGTGACTGAAGGACCTGTTTTAATTTAAAATACCATGCCACTGCTCTCTTTAATTTGTGCCAACTAGAAAAGTGTTCCAGGAGCTTGCTTGTTGGGTTTTCCTTTTCTTTGTCTTTAGCAACAATACTGAACACAGCGGTGCTCCTTTTCACCTCTGGGTCATCCTGAGGGAGTGAGAGGGACTCCATGGGGTTTTGAGACCATTCCTCTTCCATCCTCCACAGAAATTCTGGTCCCTGGATCCATTCCTTGCACTTGACCAATGTGCTTGCACTCACACCCCTTGATGCCATGTCAGCTGGATTCAGTTTGGTTCCGATGTACCTCCATTGTGATACATCAGTGTTGTCCCTTATGAGAGAGATTCTTTTGGCTACAAAAGTGTGAAATCTTGTTTGCTCATTTGCTATGTACTTCAAAACTGATTGACTATCAGTCCAAAAGGTTGATTGACTGAGCTTTAACTCCACCTCCTTTCTCAGCATCTTGTCAACTTTAACAGCTAATACTGCAGCAGCCAGTTCCATACGAGGGATGGTCATCTGTTTTAGAGGAGCCACTCTTGCTTTACCGAGCATGAAGGATACATGTACCCTATGATTGTCTGCACACATTCTGAGGAAACTTACTGTGCCATATCCATGACCACTGGCATCAGAAAAGTGATGTAGCTCAGTTTGTCTGAGTGGTTCAAATCCAGATGGTTTCACACAACATGCCACTTGGAAGTTCTCCAACATAACAAGATCATCAACCCATCTTTTCCATTTGTCAGATGCAGCTTGAGGTACTCTGCTGTCCCAGTCATGTTTGCTCCTGCACAGCTCCTGAAGAAGCAACTTGGCAGGTAGAGTGAGAGGGCATAAGAAACCAAGTGGGTCATAAATTGAGCTCACCATGGATAGCATGTTTCTTCGAGTGTGAGGTTTATCTTTTACAATGATGTTAAACTTAAACACGTCATCCTCTACACTCCATAACAATCCAAGTGCTGTTTCTATTGGCAGTTTGTCCCTATCTAGGTCCAATTCCCTGACCTCATGGGCTCTGTCCTCCTTTGGAACGTGCACGAGTACAGTCCGGCTGTTGCTCATCCATTTGGTCAGATGGAATCCTCCTTTTTGACAGAGAGATGTAAGTTCCTTGACCAGCTCCACTGCTTCCTGCTCAGATGAGAGGGATTTCAAGCAGTCATCAACATAGAAGTTACTGTTAATAATGCTTATTACCTCGGGATGGAAAATGCTCTTGTTGTCTCTTGCTGTCTGCCTTAGTGCACCTTGGAGATGATACCGCTCCAAAGAGGTGGACCAACATGCAGCGCTCAACTGAAGGCCTTCTGACATCACCATAAGGCCACCACAGAAATCGTAAGAAGTCAACATCAGTATTTGACACTCGGACCTGATGAAACATTGTCTGAATATCTGTCATCACTGCAACAGGTTCTTGTCGGAATCTTGTAAGAACACCAAAGAGAGAGCTTGTCAGATCTGGACCTTGCAGGAGTTCAGAATTTAAAGAAGTGCCACGAAAAGTTGCACCACAATCAAAGACAACCCTTATGGTACCCTTCTTGGGGTGGTATACACCGTGGTGAGGAATGTACCAGACTTTGCCATCAGATCTTTTCAATTCATCCCGTGGCACCACCTCTGCGTGCCTTTTGTTGACGACTTCTGTGAGGAATTCTGTGTATTCAGTTTTGAATCGTTCATTCTTTTGAAACTTCTTTTTTAAACTAGAAAGACGCTGCTCTGCCACTTGGTGGTTATCTGGCTTAACTAAGTCTTTTCTCCTGAATGGTAAGTTCAAAGTATAATGTCCATTTAGCAGAGTGACTGAGTTTTCTGCTATTGTCATGAATCTCTTGTCCTCCACAGACATTTCAACTTTGTCTTCTGAGCTTTCGTTGAAGTCATGGTTATACTGTTGCAACAATAGCTCTTCCAGGTTTGTAACAGAAATTCTGTTTGCCGTGACTTTAGGACAGCTACTCATGTAACTTCCATTTAGAGGACCATTGACAACCCAGCCCAATATGGTTTTAACTGCGTATGGTCCATCTCCTTGGCTGTTGACTACTTCCCACGGTTCTAGAGCCTTTGGAACGTTGCTGCCAATCAACAACTCCACGTCAGCTTTGATTCTAAGAATGTTCACCTTATTAAGGTAAGGAAATCTAGAGAGATCATCATTGGTGGGAATGCTACTTGTGTCTACAGGCATGCTTCTTTGAGTGCATACCTCTGGTAATGCAATAAAGTTGGTTTCATCTAAAGCAGAGACCTTTAATCCTGTGATGATGTCTGAGCTCACGGGCTTCTCTTGGGACATAGTTCGGAGCAAGATGTTGGTTTTTCTCCCTGTGATGTTCAATTTACTAGCGAGGCTCTTTGTGCAGAAGGTTGCAGAACTACCAGGGTCAAGAAATGCATATGTACATATTACTTTGCTTCCTTTTGCGTGTTTTACCTGAACTGGCACAATGGAAAGCATGCATTCTGTGCCACTCTCTTTGTCACCAGCCCCAGAATACTCACCAGCTCTGAGTGTCACCTGCGCACTACTCACAGGAGCTTTCACTGACTGTTCTGCCTTGATATGTAGTACACTAGGATGGTTCTTCTTGCATATAGAGCAATTGAGACGCCCTGTGCAGTCTTTGCTCACATGCCCAGCCTTTATTAAACACCCAAAACAGACTCCATTCTGTCTTAGAAATGTTATCTTTTCCCTGTGTATTTTATTTCTGAAACAGAGCATGATTTCAGTTCGTGATCCCCTTTGCAGAACAGACATGAGCTGTCTGGGTTTTTAGGTTCCTGGTGTGGTTTCACATTAACATTGGTGGCAAATGTTCCTTTTGATTTGGGCCTCACTGTTATTTTAGGCTTTACTTTAGCAGAGCTCAAATCCTGAATATTGCCATATATTGAGTCTGAAATTATACTAGCTTGTCTCTCAATGAAAGAGACCAGAGTGACCATTCTGACTCTACCAGTACGTTGCAGCTCACATGCCTTTGTGCGCCACTTTTCTCTGAGCTTATATGGGACCTTCAGAACAATGTTCCTCATATTAGAAACTGTATCCAATTCTTCCATGTACTCCAATTCTTCCATGACATTGCAGCAAGTTCTAAGAAACAATGCAAAGTCCCGCAAAGCCTTTGAATCCTCAGATTTGATAGTCGGCCAACCAAGGGCTTTCTCCATATATGCACATGAAATTCTATATTCATTTCCAAAGTGTTCCTTCAATAATGCTTTTGCTTTCGGATAGCCTCTATTTGGATTCATATATTGACAGCTTCTAACGAGCTGTGTGTGCGTGCGAGTGTGTGTGCGCACGTGTATGTGTGTGAGTGTGTGTGTGTGTGTGTGTGTGTGTGTGTGTGTGTATGTGCGTGTGTGTGTGTATGTATGTGTGTGCGTGTATGTGTGTGTGTGCGTGTGTGGGTGTGTGTTTGTGTGTGCGCGTGTGTGTGTGTGTGTGTGTGTGTGTGTGTGTGTGTGTGAGTCTGTGCATGTATGTGCGTGTGTGCATGTGCATGTGCATGTACATGTGTGTGCGTGTGCATGTGTGTGTATGTGATTGTGTGTGTGTGTGTGTGTGTGTATGTGCGTGCGTGCATGTGTGTGCGTATGTGTGTTTGTATGTGATTGTGTGTGCGTGCATGCGTGTGTGTGTTTGTATGTGATTGTGTGTGTGTGTGCGTGCGTGTGTGTGCGTGTGTGTGCGTGTGTGTGTTTGTATGTGATTGTGTGTGTGTGCGCGTGTGCGTGTGTGTGTGTATATATGTGATTGTGTGTGTGTGTGTGTGTGTTTAAGACCACACTGCTCTTTGCACTCAGTGCAGGCATGGCCTGCTTGTGCATGTCTTGTGCATGTCCTGCCTGAGGAGGAAGGGAAACTTCACACTGCCTGTTGTGGTTTCATTTCATCGGTTGCAATGCTGTGACACTTCAGCAAGAAAATGTTAGAAATGAAAAGAAACACACAGCTGAGACACACATGGGCACTGCATCCATATGGAACACAAACAGTAAATAAATGCTGTTTAGGTTAGGGTTATATAAATGCCGCCTTGGCTGAGTTAAGTGCAATAAAACTCCAAATCAGTAACTGTAGTGTGTTAAGGATTGTGTATCAGTTACTGTGTTGTGTTAAGGATTGTGTATCAGTAACTGTAGTGTGTTAAGGATTGTGTATCAGTAACTGTAGTGTGTTAAGGATTGTGTATCAGTTACTGTAGTGTGTTAAGGATTGTGTATCAGTTACTGTAGTGTGTTAAGGATTGTGTTTCAGTAACTGTAGATCTATAGGTTTATAGAGTATTTGCTATATGTCATATGTCTGAACAAACGACACATTAACTCAGTAAGTTTCCCCAGGAGAACTGAGAAACAGTTCCCCCACCCTCTGCTTCACCTCAGAGTGACCTTAACAAAAGAGAAACAGATTCTCAGCGGACTGTGTTTAACTAGGTTCAACATAAGTATGATATATGTTGTAATATGAGTTGTGTTTGCTGTCAGTGTTACTATGGTAATGGATGAATAGGATGCATGTAAAGTGGCTGAGAAATGATTCACTTTCGTTTTTAGATGACAGTGATTCTCTGTAAATTTCTTAATACAGAGACACAAAAGTCTTAGTGAAAAACTACGAGGCAGGCACACAAAGGTACTAAGCTCTCATTTCAGCTGTCAGGACAGTAAATTCAAACAGTGTTCTCTGACTGTTCTCTGACTCCTGCCGTGAGGGGGAACATTACCCGTGTTGCATAAGCACTACATGTATAGTCCAAATCTTGGGTGATCTTTGAACTTACCAATACATGCACAGTGTGACTCAGCAGTAAAAGAATAATGCAGACACGGGTATCTCTTCTGTCACTCTAGACTACACACCTTAGACTGTAAGTCTCTCTGAAACCGTTCCATTACACAGATGCTGTAGATAAGACACAAAGTTCAGCTGTTATTCCAGCCCTGATCTCAGAAACACCTGATTCTTACAGATTTATGACCTAGATTAGCTGAATCAGAGGGTAATAATCTGTTATTCCTCAGGATTTCAATCATCTGACACAGAGAGGAATAATCTGGTACCAATAAAATGTGGGTTAGCTGAGTGTGTGTGTGTGTGTGGGGTGGGGGGGGGGGCAGTCCTGGTTGAAAGAAACAGGAGATGTCTCTGAGGGGAGACACAGAGCAACAGCAGAGTGAAGATGTTCCGTCCTGATCCCAGATCAGCTATGGCGCTGACTTATCTCAGCGTGTATGCTGGCAGACTGGCATGGCTGCTCCAGCCAGATGACATACAGTCATGTTTCCAAAGAACAACTCGAATTACTCCATACCTCTTATCAGTGTTGTAGTCGAGTCACAAGTGTCCACTGCTCAAGTACCAAGCCCATGTCTGAGTCAGGTTTCAGAAATAAATGTTATCAAATTTAATCGCTCTGGGATAAAGAGGACAGAGAATTTTTTCAACCTTTTACACCAGAAAGATTTTTAACAACTTCAGGTTTTTAGCGATGGACTTAAACGCATGAAGTTCCCCGCATTCACAGACTAAGTTATCAGGCTTAAGTCATCAGGCTTAACTTATCAGGCTTAAGCTGCATCTGACATTTTTGGCAAAACGCAAATAAGTTTAAAAAAAAATCACAGTTTTGTCATTTCTCACTTTTTTGCAGAGGCAATCTTGACGAGATAAAGTATGCCCCAGCCTGACAGTGACATAAAACTCTATGTGAAAAAGTCATTTTTCTGTCAGCCAGAGATGAGAGGGGGAAGTTCTTCATTTTAATTTTCACTTTGTTGGAGTTTCACATAAAACGCTGGAATGTGGTAATAATTGAGAAAGACAGCAGATTGGAGGAAAAAAAAACGCTCCGTAGCAGGACACTCATGACGAATAAGAAAACACCATTCGCTTCTTCTGCGGAGCTTAGAACGACTCTGTAAGGGTGAATGGTTCTGTAAGGGTGAATGACTCTGTAAGGGTGAATGGTTCTGTAAGGGTGAATGACTCTGTAAGGGTGAATGATTCTGTAAGGGTGAATGATTCTGTAAGGGTGAATGGTTCTGTAAGGGTGAGTGAATCTGTAAGGGTGAGTGACTCTGTAAGGGTGAATGATTCTGTAAGGGTGAATGATTCTGTAAGGGTGAATGGTTCTGTAAGGGTGAATGGTTCTGTAAGGGTGAATGACTCTGTAAGGGTGAATGATTCTGTAAGGTTAGAATGACTCTGTAAGGGTGAATGGTTCTGTAAGGGTGAATGACTCTGTAAGGGTGAATGGTTCTGTAAGGGTGAATGACTCTGTAAGGGTGAATGATTCTGTAAGGGTGAATGATTCTGTAAGGGTGAATGATTCTGTAAGGGTGAATGGTTCTGTAAGGGTGAATGACTCTGTAAGGGTGAATGATTCTGTAAGGGTGAATGACTCTGTAAGGGTGAATGATTCTGTAAGGGTGAATGATTCTGTAAGGGTGAGTGACTCTGTAAGGGTGAATGATTCTGTAAGGTTAGAATGACTCTGTAAGGGTGAATGATTCTGTAAGGGTGAATGACTCTGTAAGGGTGAATGATTCTGTAAGGGTGAATGATTCTGTAAGGTTAGAATGACTCTGTAAGGGTGAATGACTCTGTAAGGGTGAATGATTCTGTAAGGGTGAATGGTTCTGTAAGGGTGAATGACTCTGTAAGGGTGAATGGTTCTGTAAGGGTGAATGACTCTGTAAGGGTGAATGATTCTGTAAGGGTGAATGATTCTGTAAGGGTGAATGACTCTGTAAGGGTGAATGGTTCTGTAAGGGTGAATGGTTCTGTAAGGGTGAGTGAATCTGTAAGGGTGAGTGACTCTGTAAGGGTGAATGATTCTGTAAGGGTGAATGGTTCTGTAAGGGTGAATGGTTCTGTAAGGGTGAATGACTCTGTAAGGGTGAATGATTCTGTAAGGGTGAATGGTTCTGTAAGGGTGAATGGTTCTGTAAGGGTGAATGATTCTGTAAGGTTAGAATGACTCTGTAAGGGTGAATGGTTCTGTAAGGGTGAATGATTCTGTAAGGGTGAATGATTCTGTAAGGGTGAATGGTTCTGTAAGGGTGAATGGTTCTGTAAGGGTGAATGACTCCGTAAGGGTGAATGGTTCTGTAAGGGTGAATGACTCTGTAACGGTGAATGACTCTGTAAGGGTGAATGACTCTGTAAGGGTGAATGATTCTGTAAGGATGAATGATTCTGTAAGGGTGAATGGTTCTGTAAGGTTAGAATGACTCTGTAAGGGTGAATGACTCTGTAAGGGTGAATGATTCTGTAAGGTTAGAATGACTCTGTAAGGGTGAATGGTTCTGTAAGGGTGAATGGTTCTGTAAGGGTGAATGATTCTGTAAGGGTGAATGACTCTGTAAGGGTGAATGATTCTGTAAGGGTGAATGACTCTGTAAGGGTGAATGATTCTGTAAGGGTGAATGACTCTGTAAGGGTGAATGGTTCTGTAAGGGTGAATGACTCTGTAAGGGTGAATGATTCTGTAAGGATGAATGATTCTGTAAGGGTGAATGATTCTGTAAGGGTGAATGGTTCTGTAAGGTTAGAATGACTCTGTAAGGGTGAATGATTCTGTAAGGTTAGAATGACTCTGTAAGGGTGAATGGTTCTGTAAGGCTGAATGGTTCTGTAAGGGTGAATGACTCTGTAAGGGTGAATGGTTCTGTAAGGGTGAATGATTCTGTAAGGGTGAATGATTCTGTAAGGGTGAATGACTCTGTAAGGGTGAATGGTTCTGTAAGGTTAGAATGATTCTGTAAGGGTGAATGATTCTGTAAGGGTGAATGGTTCTGTAAGGGTGAATGGTTCTGTAAGGGTGAATGGTTCTGTAAGGGTGAATGATTCTGTAAGGGTGAATGACTCTGTAAGGGTGAATGGTTCTGTAAGGGTGAATGGTTCTGTAAGGTTAGAATGATTCTGTAAGGGTGAATGGTTCTGTAAGGGTGAATGACTCCGTAAGGGTGAATGGTTCTGTAAGGGTGAATGGTTCTGTAAGGGTGAATGATTCTGTAAGGGTGAATGATTCTGTAAGGGTGAGTGACTCTGTAAGGGTGAATGGTTCTGTAAGGGTGAATGATTCTGTAAGGGTGAATGACTCCGTAAGGGTGAATGACTCTTTAAGGGTGAATGACTCTGTAAGGGTGAATGATTCTGTAAGGGTGAATGACTCCGTAAGGGTGAATGACTCTGTAAGGGTGAATGGTTCTGTAAGGGTGAATGATTCTGTAAGGGTGAATGGTTCTGTAAGGGTGAATGACTCCGTAAGGGTGAATGACTCTGTAAGGGTGAATGGTTCTGTAAGGGTGAATGGTTCTGTAAGGTTAGAATGATTCTGTAAGGGTGAATGGTTCTGTAAGGGTGAATGACTCCGTAAGGGTGAATGACTCTGTAAGGGTGAATGGTTCTGTAAGGGTGAATGGTTCTGTAAGGGTGAATGGTTCTGTAAGGGTGAATGATTCTGTAAGGGTGAATGACTCTGTAAGGGTGAATGGTTCTGTAAGGTTAGAATGATTCTGTAAGGGTGAATGGTTCTGTAAGGGTGAATGACTCCGTAAGGGTGAATGGTTCTGTAAGGGTGAATGATTCTGTAAGGGTGACTGGTTCTGTAAGGGTGAATGACTCTGTAAGGGTGAATGGTTCTGTAAGGGTGAATGATTCTGTAAGGGTGAATGATTCTGTAAGGGTGAATGGTTCTGTAAGGGTGAATGATTTTGTAAGGGTGAATGACTCCGTAAGGGTGAATGACTCTTTAAGGGTGAATGACTCTGTAAGGGTGAATGGTTCTGTAAGGGTGAATGACTCCGTAAGGGTGAATGACTCTGTAAGGGTGAATGGTTCTGTAAGGGTGAATGATTCTGTAAGGGTGAATGGTTCTGTAAGGGTGAATGACTCCGTAAGGGTGAATGACTCTGTAAGGGTGAATGGTTCTGTAAGGGTGAATGATTCTGTAAGGGTGAATGATTCTGTAAGGGTGAATGACTCTGTAAGGGTGAATGATTCTGTAAGGGTGAGTGACTCTAAGGGTGAATGACTCTGTAAGGGTGAATGGTTCTGTAAGGGTGAATGATTCTGTAAGGGTGAATGATTCTGTAAGGGTGAGTGACTCCGTAAGGGTGAATGACTCTGTGAGGGTTAGTTGGGAGAAGGCGGTGCTGACTGGTGACAACACCGAGATGGCAGACTGGACTGACTGGACGAAGTGTCCCTCATCATTTCTCTCTCCCGTTAACAGCACAGACAGGACGAAAGCACGACAGGTCTCATCATTTCTCTGTGTGTGAGTGTGAGTGTGTGTGTGTGTCTGAGTATGTGTGTGAGTGTGTGTGTATGTGTGTCTGAGTGTGAGTGTGAGAGTGTGTGTGTGTATATGTGTGTGCATTTCGTGTGATTAATAACAGCAACTGTGCCACACCAGGATTACAGCTTCATTGTTTCCCATAAAAGACATTAACCACAAACTCACACACACACACACACTCACACAAGACATTAACCACAAACTCGCCAACGTGCAAGCATCAAGCACACCCACAGGAGAGGCCTGTTTGACCAACAGGGACTCTCATCTGATTTGTATTTAAAACAATGAAATACAAGGTAGTGTTGAATTTCATAATAAACCATGTTTGCTCTTATAGAGAACAAATGTAACTGAATTAGAGACATAACACCATTTTCAGACAGAACATTCCAGAAGAGACAGACTTGAGGCATGCATTTCTTTGAGAAGAGCGTTTTTATTGAGTTCAAACAGTCTTCTCCCAAACGTGATACTGTAGGGGAGGGGGCAGGCAGTGTGTTTCAAAAAAATAGAGATCTGCTTTAAATACACAATGTACAAAGTTTACAGAATATTACATGGAAGATGTGGTTTACACTCCTGGATGGGGCAGATAAGGAATCCTGTGCTGACCATTCACTGACTGAGACAAAACAAACTCCTGCCAACACTCTCATTCTCCATTGAAGAAACTAACACTGCCGAAACCATCACCTGAAATCAGGCAAACAGCTCAGCAGAAAACAATTTTTAAAAATCTGGATAAAAATTTATTAGAAAAATATATCATCCCCCCCCCCCAAAAAAATTAAATAATGAATATAGCTTTTCAGTTTTGGTCACCACTCATCACCTGTATTATCTACAACAGAGCAATGTGCGAGCGTTAGGACGTCCCACGACTCCGACCAGAGCTGCCCCCCCCCCCCCCCCCCCCCCCCCCAACTCCCAGACCTCGTCACGACAGAGAGGCTGTATGTTTCTAATCTGATTCATCGAATCAAAAGAGCCAGTCCAGCACCAAGACCAGCCACACTGGCAACAGCCATCAGCGCATTCCTCACTGCCGACTCTGGGTCCTCCACGTGGAAAAACTCAACAAAGCCATCCTGAAAAAACAAAAACAGGCATTAGACACCTGAGAGGAGCTTTTTTCTGTGAGAAACTGCACAGTCTAGTGTCTGGGTTTGGTGGTTTGGTCTTCATCAGAGAGTGATGGAGGAGGTAATCTCAGAGCAGGACTCCAGCTCAGAGTGTGAGGGGTACATTTCACCCCCTGACTCATTCACTCACAGACAAAACTCAAAGTCTTAGACAGTGTGTTTATCTGTATGTCTGACCCTAACCCTAACCCAAGTTCACCCTCATCCCTCTCTGAGCTGATGGGGAAACTACTGCACTGTCTTTTTCCCATATACAACACTGATATACTGTCTTTCTCCCATTTACAACACTGATATACTGTCTTTCTCCCATTTACAACACTGATATACTGTCTTTTTCCCATTTACAACACTGATATACTGTCTTTTTCCCATTTACAACACTGATATACTGTCTTTTTCCCAATATACAACACTGATATACTGTCTTTTCCCATATACAACCCTGATATACTGTCTTTTTCCCATTTACAACACTGATGTACTGTCTTTTTCCCATTTACAACACTGATATACTGTCTTTTTCCCATTTACAACACTGATGTACTGTCTTTTTCCATTTACAACACTGATATACTGTCTTTTTCCCATTTACAACACTGATATACTGTCTTTTTCCCATTTACAACACTGATATACTGTCTTTTTCCCATTTACAACACTGATATACTGTCTTTTCCCATATACAACACTGATGTACTGTCTTTTTCCCATATACAACACTGATGTACTGTCTTTTTCCCATTTACAACACTGATGTACTGTCTTTTTCCCATATACAACACTGATATACTGTCTTTTTCCCATTTACAACACTGATATACTGTCTTTTTCCCATTTACAACACTGATATACTGTCTTTTCCCATATACAACACTGATATACTGTCTTTTCCCATATACAACACTGATATACTGTCTTTTCCCATATACAACACTGATGTACTGTCTTTTTCCCATTTACAACACTGATATACTGTCTTTTCCCATATACAACACTGATATACTGTCTTTTCCCATATACAACACTGATGTACTGTCTTTTTCCCATTTACAACACTGATGTACTGTCTTTTTCCCATTTACAACACTGATGTACTGTCTTTTTCCCATTTACAACACTGATGTACTGTCTTTTTCCATTTACAACACTGATGTACTGTCTTTTTCCATTTACAACACTGATGTACTGTCTTTTTCTCATTTACAACACTGATATACTGTCTTTTTCCCATTTACAACACTGATATACTGTCTTTTTCCCATTTACAACACTGATATACTGTCTTTTTCCCATATACAACACTGATGTACTGTCTTTTTCCCAATATACAACACTGATATACTGTCTTTTTCCCATTTACAACACTGATATACCGTCTTTTTCCCATTTACAACACTGATATACTGTCTTTTCCCATATACAACACTGATATACTGTCTTTTCCCATTTACAACACTGATGTACTGTCTTTTTCCCCATTTACAACACTGATGTACTGTCTTTTTCCCATTTACAACACTGATGTACTGTCTTTTTCCATTTACAACACTGATGTACTGTCTTTTTCCATTTACAACACTGATGTACTGTCTTTTTCTCATTTACAACACTGATATACTGTCTTTTTCCCATTTACAACACTGATATACTGTCTTTTTCCCATTTACAACACTGATATACTGTCTTTTTCCCATATACAACACTGATGTACTGTCTTTTTCCCAATATACAACACTGATATACTGTCTTTTCCCATTTACAACACTGATATACTGTCTTTTTCCCATTTACAACACTGATATACTGTCTTTTCCCATATACAACACTGATATACTGTCTTTTCCCAATATACAACACTGATATACTGTCTTTTCCCAATATACAACACTGATATACTGTCTTTTTCCCAATATATAACACTGATATACTGTCTTTTCCCAATATACAACACTGATATACTGTCTTTTCCCAATATACAACACTGATATACTGTCTTTTTCCCAATATATAACACTGATATACTGTCTTTTCCCAATATACAACACTGATATACTGTCTTTTTCCCAATATACAACACTGATGTACTGTCTTTTTCCCATTTACAACACTGATATACTGTCTTTTCCCAATATACAACACTGATGTACTGTCTTTTCCCATATACAACACTGATATACTGTCTTTTCCCAATATATAACACTGATATACTGTCTTTTTCCAATTTACAACACTGATATACTGTCTTTTTCCCATATACATATACAACGGTTTACTCAGCACTGAAGTGACTTCATCTAGACTGTGTACACTATCATGTGTTAAACTTCAGAACAGCAGTTTTATACATCTAGACTGTGTACACTCTATCATGTGTTAAACTTCAGAACAGCAGTTTTATACATCTAGACTGTGTACACTCTATCATGTATTAAACTTCAGAACAGCAGTTTTATTCATCTAGACTGTGTACACTCTATCATGTGTTAAACTTCAGAACAGCAGTTTTATTCATCTAGACTGTGTACACTCTATCATGTGTTAAACTTCAGAACAGCAGTTTTATTCATCTAGACTGTGTACACTCTATCATGTGTTAAACTTCAGAACAGCAGTTTTATTCACCTAGAATGTGTACACTCTGTCATGTGTTAAACTTCAGAACAGCAGTTTTATTCATCTAGACTGTGTACACTCTGTCATGTGTTAAACTTCAGAACAGCAGTTTTATTCGCCAGGTGCCTCTCTGTAGGAGGAATGTGCAATGGCGAAGTCAGCCTGGCCTAGATTAGAGAGAGCATTCAGGGCCAAACCCTGACACAGCGAGAACCTCAACATACGAAATTACAGCACATGGACAGTCACAAACAGAATGAAAGTTTATTTAAAGTGCCACAGTGTTAACGGTACAGTTTAAAGTACCCACAGCCTGATTGACAGGTGAAGCGCACTGGGGGAAAGTGTTGTAATGTTGTGAAGTTCTGGTGCTGAGGGACTAGTACCATCTGCATGATGGACTAACTGATGACTAGGGTGGACAGGATCAGAGACTTTCTCTCTCTGCCAGTTTCTCCACTCTGGAGATGTAGAGCTCTGTAGAGCGCGTCAGTGGAGGGCAGGCAGCAGCCTGTGCCCCTCTCAGAACACAGGAAGAAAACAGGGTCTGTCCACTATGACAGCAGCCCTCAGAGACTTACCCAGCCCTCAGAGACATACCCAGCCCTCAGAAACTTACCCAGCCCTCAGAGACTTACCCAGCCCTCAGAGACATACCCAGCCCTCAGAGACATACCCAGCCCTCAGAGACATACCCAGCCCTCAGAGACTTACCCAGCCCTCAGAGACATACCCAGCCCTCAGAGACATACCCAGCCCTCAGAGACTTACCCAGCCCTCAGAGACATACCCAGCCCTCAGAAACTTACCCAGCCCTCAGAGACATACCCAGCCCTCAGAGACATACCCAGCCCTCAGAGACTTACCCAGCCCTCAGAGACATACCCAGCCCTCAGAGACATACCCAGCCCTCAGAGACATACCCAGCCCTCAGAGACTTACCCAGCCCTCAGAGACATACCCAGCCCTCAGAGACATACCCAGCCCTCAGAGACATACCCAGCCCTCAGAAACTTACCCAGCCCTTGTTGTTCAGCAGCCAGTCACTCTGATATGCGGAGAGATAAGAGGAAATCTGCAGTGCCACATTCTCCACGCAGCTCTCTCGCTTGGCCTCCTTCAACCGCTGACTCACCAGTGCACCAAACGCCACCAGAGTGGCGATGCGGCCCCAGTTTGTGGTGCCATCACTGAATATGCTTTTGGCCACACTCCCCACAACCTGCATGTCATCAGGCTGTTCACCCAGCTTCAGTTTCTGCACCATGCCTACAGGGACAGACAAGACAGTAGGTCATTCAGATGTCCATTAAACCTCCAAATTAGTATTTTCTAATTAGTATTATCAATGTCCTCATTAGTGTATGACGCCAAACTTCAGTCAAATCCCACTGTGAACTGAGAGTGCTGTTCTGCGCTGTGCTGGGAATTAGAGAAGTGAGGGTCTGGACTTACAGAGAGAACGCTGACGTCAGAGCAGCAGGACAAATGGTACAACTAACAAAACCCACAAATGCACAGGACCCCAAATACAGAGACAACCACATGCAAAAATATTCAACAACACCACAAATAGATAATACACTTTAAAAAACAAACAAACAAAGTCAGAAAACTCAAAACACCAAAGACAAAGCCATAAGCCCATTCTCTTCTACATTTAGCTGGAAAATTCTCTCTGTCTGAATCGGCAGTGCAATTACAGAGGGCCTCAAAAGCTTGGAATGTAAACTGTGGGAATGTGTGGGTAAACGGCATCGAAACCCGATAAGCAGGCCAAGGGCTGGCTTTGTTCGCCTTATCTGAGGCAACGCTTTGAAAATGTCCTTCCACAGAGCTGAGTCTGCGCGAGAGCGTGTGGGTGGCTCTTGAATGCCTGATATATGACTAATAGTTGACATGGTATAAATATATATGACATGGTTTAAAGGCGAGGTTGACATTACACTTTGTCCTTATGGACTGTATCAAAAATGACATCCTATTCACACGACGGAGTACATTTAACCTAGATTATATACGAAGAAATAAGTACTGTCACACTGAAATATAGCACTTGTCAAACAACCAAAATCTGCGATGTCGTATTTCCCTTTCATTCCGGAGAAGGATGGTGCGCGTTGATAAGGGCGTCGGAATTACCCGGAACTCTGGACGGTCCCGTTTTCCGAGAACTGCGCTTTGACGAAGATGTGCCTGCGGTTTGCCTTAACCGCAGCGTACTAGTCACAAAAGGGCGTTCATGAAATAAATAAACAAATAACTAACTACCGAGGTCACCGTTGCTGATGCGGACCGTAGTCATAAATAAGTAGTATGACACCACGCGCCACAAGTGGAACATTTTAATCCACCCGTGATTCGTCTTCTTTCACATAATATGGCAGCTTAACTGGTGCGCTCTAAAGATAAAATTGCACTAGAGCCGAAGCCTCGAAAATCAATCACTAGAGCTTAACAAACAGAAGAAAAATCAATTTGAACTAATTGTCTTCTAAATGGATAACAAACTCATACAAGTCCGAACAGATATTTTAAATTGAAACATTATCTACCTTATTTGAACATAAAAATTGAGCTAGGCAATAACTGTGCAAATATGGAAACAGGACCATCAAGAAACGCAGTGATGTAGCTACCAGAACGTTCAAGCAAAGTCATTAAACCGAAAGTAGTTTGCGGAACTGTTCTCTGTGTGTAAAGCTAAACTCACCGTTAAAAGCAATTTTGTGCTTTTGAACCACATCTTCAACGACTCTCCTCAATGTATTCAGCATCCTGTTTTTTCTTAGCCTCGACAGATCTGGGTATTCCAGATAAAAATCGCGAAGCAGTTCAAATGTTTGATTCTCCAGTTTACTAAGGCTTGACGCGAAGTCGGGCAAACCAATCGGTGTGTCAGGCGACGTCGGCAAGGAGCCGTCTGCGTTTGTGCTCCGTGGAAACGGAGTTTCAAATTTTAGTCCTTTCCCGACTCCATTCTTTCCCGATCTCAAAGGCCTGAAGCACCCATCCACTTCATCTGTGCAGTTGTCAACTTCATCCTCTGTTGCTAGTTTGAAGGGATCCATTGACATACGAGCCGAATCGGCAGCTCCGCCTGTGTACGGGCCTATTAACGCCTTATCCAAGACTCCATTTTGTGGAGTGTGAAAGAACAAACTAATCGCTGTCGTACGTTTAATTCCAGGTAGGCTCATGTCTGTCACCTTTATGCTTCTTGTTAGAGCAAAACGATACTTAAACGAACTTAAGATTTAAACGTTTAAGTCTACAACTTTAACTAAGAAAGATGATTCAGGTTAGTCTTCCCTTGTGGTCGACACTCTCGAAGTCAAAGAGTGAAGCGGAAGTCGAAGGCATGATACGGTGCTTTATCAACTCCATTACGTCACCGAAGGTATTTCCTGTTTCCTTTATGTACATTTATGTACAGTGTTTTTCCAATCAAGAAATAACCACGATGATTTCATTTTCCCTAAAACCACGAAATGTTTCGGTCATGTGTGCCCCGGCATTACACTGGATGCCGCCAAATGAGCAGCAGACAGGCAAATGCCAATGTGTAGAGTAATGTCTTAAAATATAGCAAACAAATCGATGGAGGAATAAAATACTAAAATAAAGAATAAATTAAAGAGGAGAACAAGGCAGAAAAATGAATTAAAAAAAGGAAACAGAGAGATTGACAGGCTCTGAATGGTATTATTGTTTGTGTGCATCTGTGTTTGTATGTGGTTTGTTAATGTGTGTACATTTGTTTATGTGTATTTCATTAGTGTGTGTGTGTCTGTGCATCTGTGTGAATATGATGTCTATATGTGTATGTGTGTGTGTGTGTATATGCACATATGTGTATGTGTGTGTGTGTGTGTATATGCACATATGTGTATATGTGTACATTTATGTGTGTGTGTGTGTGTATGCATATATGTGTATTTCATTAGTGTGTGTGTGTGTGTGTCTGTGCATCTGTGTGAATATGATGTCTATATGTGTATGTGTGTGTGTGTGTATATGCACATATGTGTATGTGTGTGTGTGTGTGTGTATATATGCACATATGTGTATATGTGTACATTTTTGTGTGCGTGTGTGTGTGTGTGTATGCATATATGTGTATATGCGTACATTTGTGCGCGCGCGCGTGTGTGTGTATGCACATATATGTATCTGTGTCAATGTGTGTGTGTGTGTGTGTGTGTGTGTGTTACGTCCCAGTCTAGGGTTGGGGTTCATAACGATTATAGAAAAAAGTCAAACAGTCCCATCTCCCCACCCCAGCACTCACAGGAACAGCAGTTTCTACTAACAAAAGGAAATATATTTATTGGAAAACTCAATAATACAAACGAATAGTTAGGCAATAAAAGACAAAGAACTCTCCAAACTCCCATACAAACCAGAAACAGAGTTAAAAGGCGTAAGAAAACACGTGGCATCCAAACCTCCAGAAACTAAAGGCAAAAAGACAGAAATGAAGCTTAGATCAAAAAGACACCACGTTAACAAGAGCATGCACAGAGCAACAACCAGCTGTCCAAAATAAGGCAATCTCACACACACGCATGTACTCTCACACACACGCATTTACTCACACACACACGCATTTACTCTTACACACACGCATGTGCTCTCACACACACGCATGTAGTCTCACACACATGCATGTAGTCTCACACACACGCATGTACACTCACACACACACATTTACTCTGACACACACGCACTCGGGACAGGACAGCAGAACGCACAGGACAATAAAACAAACAAACCAACAACACACTTTAAAAAATTATCATAATAAAAATCAGGTATGTGCCCTTGGACATAAAAGTATGCGCACATGTGTGTGTGTGTGTGTGTGTGTACATTTGTGTGTATGGTCCATGGTGATCTGAGACACATACGTGTGTGTGTGGTGTGTGTGTGTGTACATTTGTGTGTATGGTTCATGGTGATCTGAGACACATACGTGTGTGTGTGGTGCGTGTGCGTGTGTGTGTACATTTGTGTGTATCGTTCATGGTGATCTGAGACACATACGTGTGTGTGTGGTGCATGTGCGTGTGTGTGTACATTTGTGTGTATGGTTCATGGTGATCTGAGACACATACGTGTGTGTGTGGTGCGTGTGTGTGTACATTTGTGTGTATCGTTCATGGTGATCTGAGACACATACGTGTGTGTGTGGTGCATGTGCGTGTGTGTGTACATTTGTGTGTATGGTTCATGGTGATCTGAGACACATACGTGTGTGTGTGGTGCGTGTGCGTGTGTGTGTGTACATTTGTGTGTATGGTTCATGGTGATCTGAGACACATACGTGTGTGTGTGGTGCATGTGCGTGTGTGTGTACATTTGTGTGTATCGTTCATGGTGATCTGAGACACATACGTGTGTGTGTGGTGCGTGTGTGTGTACATTTGTGTGTATCGTTCATGGTGATCTGAGACACATACGTGTGTGTGTGGTGCATGTGCGTGTGTGTGTACATTTGTGTGTATGGTTCATGGTGATCTGAGACACATACGTGTGTGTGTGGTGCATGTGCGTGTGTGTGTACATTTGTGTGTATGGTTCATGGTGATCTGAGACACATACGTGTGTGTGTGGTGCATGTGCGTGTGTGTGTACATTTGTGTGTATCGTTCATGATCTGAGACACATACGTGTGTGTGTGGTGCATGTGCGTGTGTGTGTACATTTGTGTGTATCGTTCATGATCTGAGACACATACGTGTGTGTGTGGTGCGTGTGCGTGTGTGTGTACATTTGTGTGTATCGTTCATGGTGATCTGAGACACATACGTGTGTGTGTGGTGCATGTGCGTGTGTGTGTACATTTGTGTGTATCGTTCATGATCTGAGACACATACGTGTGTGTGTGGTGCATGTGCGTGTGTGTGTACATTTGTGTGTATCGTTCATGATCTGAGACACATACGTGTGTGTGTGGTGCGTGTGCGTGTGTGTGTACATTTGTGTGTATGGTTCATGGTGATCTGAGACACATACGTGTGTGTGTGGTGCGTGTGCGTGTGTGTGTACATTTGTGTGTATGGTTCATGGTGATCTGAGACACATACGTGTGTGTGTGGTGCATGTGCGTGTGTGTGTACATTTGTGTGTATGGTTCATGGTGATCTGAGACACATACGTGTGTGTGTGGTGCGTGTGCGTGTGTGTGTACATTTGTGTGTATGGTTCATGGTGATCTGAGACACATACGTGTGTGTGTGGTGCGTGTGCGTGTGTGTGTACATTTGTGTGTATGGTTCATGGTGATCTGAGACACATACGTGTGTGTGTGGTGCATGTGCGTGTGTGTGTACATTTGTGTGTATGGCTCATGGTGATCTGAGACACATACGTGTGTGTGTGGTGCGTGTGCGTGTGTGTGTACATTTGTGTGTATCGTTCATGGTCATCTGAGACACATACGTGTGTGTGTGGTGCATGTGCGTGTGTGTGTACATTTGTGTGTATGGTTCATGGTGATCTGAGACACATACGTGTGTGTGTGGTGCATGTGCGTGTGTGTGTACATTTGTGTGTATGGTTCATGGTGATCTGAGACACATACGTGTGTGTGTGGTGCATGTGCGTGTGTGTGTACATTTGTATGTATGGTTCATGGTGATCTGAGACACATACGTGTGTGTGTGGTGCATGTGCGTGTGTGTGTACATTTGTGTGTATGGTTCATGGTGATCTGAGACACATACGTGTGTGTGTGTGGTGCATGTGCGTGTGTGTGTACATTTGTGTGTATGGTTCATGGTGATCTGAGACACATACGTGTGTGTGTGGTGCATGTGCGTGTGTGTGTACATTTGTGTGTATGGTTCATGGTGATCTGAGACACATACGTGTGTGTGAGGTGCATGTGCGTGTGTGTGTACATTTGTGTGTATGGTTCATGGTGATCTGAGACACATACGTGTGTGTGTGTGGTGCATGTGCGTGTGTGTGTACATTTGTGTGTATGGTTCATGGTGATCTGAGACACATACGTGTGTGTGTGGTGCATGTGCGTGTGTGTGTACATTTGTGTGTATGGTTCATGGTGATCTGAGACACATACGTGTGTGTGTGGTGCGTGTGCGTGTGTGTGTACATTTGTGTGTATGGTTCATGGTGATCTGAGACACATACGTGTGTGTGTGGTGCATGTGCGTGTGTGTGTACATTTGTGTGTATCGTTCATGGTGATCTGAGACACATACGTGTGTGTGTGGTGCGTGTGCGTGTGTGTGTACATTTGTGTGTATGGTTCATGGTGATCTGAGACACATACGTGTGTGTGTGGTGCATGTGCGTGTGTGTGTACATTTGTGTGTATGGTTCATGGTGATCTGAGACACATATGCCACTGCACGTTTCCATTGCTGTAATTTCAGTAGCTTTGCTTACAGTCATCATTCACTGGACCCAGCATTTTCTGTTTCAGGGAGTGCAGGTGATCTATGTGGGTTCTCTGTTCAGGGAGTGCAGCTGATCTATGTGGGTTCTCTGTTTCAGGGAGTACAGCTAATCTGTGTAGGTTCTCTGTTCAGGGAGTACAGGCGACCTGTGTAGGTTCTCTGTTCAGGCCTGCACCCTAATGGGCATGGCGCCGCTGTTTTATCAGGTAACATAGATAGATGTCTGAGTCAGCTATGACATCTTCCACTAGAGCAGGCCAGGTCGCAGGTGATTACAGAACCTGCTAAGGAAAACCCCTCAGAGGCTGCTGAGTCTCATGAGTCAATGATTCCTCTCCTCCAACATAAGGCTAAGATTAATATGACTAGTTATTCATTTAGTGAAGAGGCTTCAGCAGAGACTAGCTCCCTCTTTAAGCCTGGTCCTCATTCTGCCTCAGTTGCTCAACATAACCTGCACTATGGTCATCCCTCTGTCAGCAGCAATTTGGCTTTTGCTATTGGCGTACTCTCACGCCCTCGCAGACCACTTCGGTCTAGATTTAGACAGCCTATTTCTCACAACAACTTAATTCCAATTCAACTGATTTGATTGTTGTAAGCCCGATAACCCTGAAGTTAGGTTCTATTAATATTAGATCGCTCTCCCATAAGGCCTTGCGGGTCAGTGATCTTATCACTGATCTTAGCCTTGACATGATGGGTTTGTGTGAAACTTGGTTGAAGCCAGATGTTTATTTCTCTTTAAATGAAGCCTCACCCCCAACTATTCCTTTTTGCATGCTGCTAGAGCAGCGAAGAAAGGTGGGGGTGTAGCACTAATTTATAACACTGAATTCTCTCCTAGCATCTTTAATGCACCAGACTTTGCCTCCTTTGAGCTGCTCTCTTTGAAGCAATCCTGCTCTACCTCATCTTTACTTATAGTAGTGCTCTATTGGCCCCCTGGGCCCTATAGTCAATTTCTAGATGAATTTTCTGAATTCATCTCTAACATTATAACTACAGTGGATAAAATCCTTAATGGGGGATTTTAATATCCACACCAATGACAACTCTGATTCTCTTAATAAAGCATTTACATTTATTTTAGACACTTTTGGGTTCAACCAATACGTCTGCGAGCCCACTCATTCCAATGGCAACACCTTAGATCTTATTCTAGCTCGCGGCCTAGCTACCTATCATGTGGTTGGATCTCCCTACTCCACTGCCCTATCTGACCATTTTCTCGTTACCTTCCAGGTCATGCTCCCGTCTCCTCCTGTAGTCTCTACTGTGGTTCGTAGCGCTCACTGCATTAATGCTTCCGCCACTGCCGCACTCACTAACTTGCTTCCCGCTGCCCTCACCTCCCTCAGTGATCAACAAAGGTCTTTGAACGATCTGACAGACAGCATAAACTGTACCCTCTGTAATGCATTAGATATGGTAGCACCATTAATGCTAAAAAATAAGCGTAAATATATAACACCCTGGTTTAATAACAATACACGTGTGCTGAAGCAAGCATGGAGAAGATTAGAACGAAACTGGCGCACCACTAAACTGGAGGTCTTCTGCCTTGCCTGGCATGATAGCTTGATAGCCTATAAATGCGCCCTCTCCACGGCCAAATCCGCTTATTATTCAAAAATAATTAATCTCAACAAAAACAACCTGAGATTCCTATTTGATACAGTATCAAAATTGACCCAGAATCACTCCCCTCAATCCAGTTCTATTACCACATGCAACTTTGTCAAATTTTTCTCGCAAAAAATAGACTTAATCCATTGTGATACTCTGTTATGTCCCAGCTTTAGGGGTACTGGGGCGCAACATAAAAGTGACCGAGACCATATGATTACCAGTGATATTTACAATTTTATTGACACAAAAATAAAAGAAAAGAGAGGGGAGGATAGCGTCGGGGTTTGCCAAGGCCAAAATAACAACCAAAACGAAAACTAACTATTTAAAAAAAAAAACTACCTACTCTACCAGAGAAGAAAAGACAAAATAAAGACAAGCCTTACACTAACTCCCTATCTAACCAAAACAGGAGATTACGATAAAGTTAACAAAAATGGCAGCTCACCCCTACAGCTCCCAGGGCGGAAACAGAACAGATGTTAACCGCACATACAAAAATTACGAACACTCTGATAACACGATTTTAAACAACAGAAACTAACAGAACACTCACACAATCAACGAACGGTTTCTTTTTGACAAAGGAGGAACACTTAACAAATAACACATAAACCACTAATCCAGCACAACAAAATCTCTCTCTGTTTGTTCCTCTCCTCTCCGCTGGTCCGTTGGTCCTTTTTAAAAGCTTCCCCCGCAGCCTACAGGGAAAACGACGGAATCCCACGTGCTTCGTGGAGCCAATCCCGTCGCCGCACATCTGCAGAGAGACACACACCCACACAACGAACCAACAGCAGCAAGACACACACCCACACATCGAAACAACAGAAACATACACAAGAACTAACGACCGAGGGTCGTAACATACTCAAAGTAGTCAACAAAATCAATGCGCCAGTATGCCCCAGAGCCTAATCAGGATGTGCACTCTTTAACCCAATTTGAACCTCTCTCCCTAGACGCGCTCTCCAAACTGGTGCACTCTGCTAAACCAGCCTCTTCCCTGCTCAATCCCCTACCTCCTAAACTTTACGTAGAACTTTCCTCGATCCTCTGCCCTACAATCCTCAACCTTTTAAATCTGTCAATTAAGTCGGGCGTTCTACCCTCTGCTTTTAAAACAGCCGTTATTAGCCCCCTACTTAAAAGACCTAACCTCAACCCAGAAAGCTTGAATAATTATAGCCCAATCTCTAATCTCCTGTTTCATTCTAAAATACCCCCAAAAAATTGTAGCTGCTCAACTCATCGCTCATATGTCCTCCAACAGCCTGTTTGAAGTGTTTCAGTCAGGCTTTAGGTGTTCTCATTCCACTGAAACCGCACTAACTAGAGTGGATGCTGGTAATACCTCAATGCATATCCTTCTCGATCTGAGTGCAGCATTCGACACAGTCGATCACACCATACTGTAAAAGCGCCTGGAAAATCAAATTGGCACCCGTGACCTGGCGCTCTCCTGGTTCAAATCTTTTCTCTCAGAGAGAAAGCAGTGTGTCCACTACAATAATGTGACATTTGAATACCGTAAGCTTAACTATGATGTCCTCAGGGGTCAGTCCTTGGCCCTCTTCTATTCTCTATTTACATGCTCCCTCTTGGAGATATTATTCGCAGCTATAACATTAGCTTCCACCGTTATGCTGATGATACTCAGATCTACTTACCAATCAAGCACAGTGACTGCTCTGAATTGGCCAACCTTGAGGCGCGTCTCTGTGCCATTAAAAGTTGGATGTCTTAAAACTTCCTGATGCTTAACGCAGGTAAGACGGAAATGCTAGTCATCGGTCCCCCTGCGCATAAGCATCTTTTTAATAATCTTACATTAAATTTTGACAACTGCATTCTCTCGCAAAATTCCACAGCTAAAAACCTTGGTGTGATTTTTGACTCTAGTCTCTCGCTTGTCACTCATATCAAGAGTACTACCAAAACGGCCTTTTATCATCTCCGCAATATCGCCAAAATCAGGCCCCTACTATGTTTGGCTGATGCAGAAACCATTGTCCATGCATTTGTCACGTCTCGCCTCCAGAATGCTGCTGCCAGAATCTTGACCCGAACTAGGAAGTTTGACCATATCACTCCCGTCCTGGCCTCCCTTCACTGGCTCCCAATTCACATGAGGGCTGATTTTAAAGTCCTCCTATTAACATTTAAAATTCTCCATGGGCTTGCACCGGCCTACCTATCCGAATTAATTACACCCTATAACCCCCCCGCACCCTGCGCTCTCAGCATGCTAAATTATTAGTTGTTCCAAGAGTTAAAAAGATGTCTGCTGGCCATTGCGCTTTTGCCTACCGCGCACTCTTTCTCTGGAACAGCCTACCTATAGAAATCAAAGAGGCAAACTCTCTTGCTACCTTTAAAACCAAACTTAAAACTCCTTTATTCTCTGTATCATATGGATAGCATTATTTCGAACTGACCATCCTGTGAGGCTCAGTCTCTGCTGTAGTCTCTCCTGGCATAGTTTAGCCTAGTAGCTGCCGGCTTAGATACCTCTCATCTTCTCTCTCTCCTCCCTCTCCTCTGCTTTTATATTAGCCTTGTCAGTTTCTGTCACTAACCTGTTCTCCTCTCTTTGTGTGAGTGGTCGATGCCTACTTCCTGGATGTGGCGCCTTCCCTTGGCCAGCTGAATGACTTTGTGCCCTGCTGTCCCTGGCCCTGCTCCCCCCGCGTGGCCCTGCTCCTCCTGCGCCCTCCATAGCCACTGGTCTTCCAACATTCATGCTTCTATAAAATTATTTTCCTTATTTCATTTGTTAAGTGCTGATACTCCACTAATGCTCTCCTTCCCTCCCTCATCTCCTGCATGGCTGTGGCTCATCTGTTCGAGCATGAGAGTCTGGTTTAAATGTGGCTACTTTCTTCTTAGGTGTGCCCCCCCCCCTTCCTCACTCCCTCCCTGTCATCTCTCTCTTCATCGTCATCCCGATGGCTGCTGCGGCTTCATGGCTTCCTGCGCTGCTGTGGCTCTGTCGTCCACCCCAAGTGAGCCCCATGACTTGTCATTCTTTATATTGTCTACTAATTGTGTTTTCATCGCTGTGTTGTTTGTAATTTGCCCACTGGGTTGGCACCTTTTGCACACCTGGCTGGCCTGGAAGGGGTCTTCTCTCTCTGTGGTCCTTCTCAAGATTTCTCCTATTTTTCCCCAGCATCTGAGTTTTTTGACAGGGGGTGCCACCCTGCTCTGGTTGTAGTAATCCTGTGGGCATGTAAAGCCCTTTGAGACTCTAAATAGTGATATTGGGCTTTAAATAAACTTAAGCTTGAAACTTGTTCAGGGAGTGCAGGTGATGGTTCTCTGTTCAGGGAGTGCAGGTGATCTGTGTGGGTTCTCTGTTTCAGGGAGTGCAGGTGATCTGTGTGGGTTCTCTGTTTCAGGGAGTGCAGGTGATCTGTGTAGGTTCTCTGTTTCAGGAAGTGCAGGTGATCTGTGTGGTTTCTCTATTTCAGGGAGTGCAGGTGACGGTTCTCTGTTCAGGAAGTGCAGGTGATCTGTGTAGGTTCTCTGTTCAGGGAGTGTCCTCGTGTCTTCTGTATGGAATGTTGACCACACCTTAAATACCAGAATTCATGACATATCATTCAAACTGGTTTCCTCTACCGGGTAAATGATTGACTGTACGTTTGTGGTCAGGTTTTGTGATGAAGAATGCCCTCTGTGACTGTGCTTGTCATTGGAATGTGGTCAGAATGTGGTTTTACGTAAGCAAAGAATCTTTTCAGAGTGATCTTTACCCAGTGAATTTCATAAATGCAATGTAAATCCCAGTGATCATTTAACCCACCCAACATGCTGGTAAGAGAACACACCAGGAGCAGTGGGTAGCATTGCTTGTGTCCAGGGCAGCACACAGCCATGGATGTCCTGGGAATCAAACCAATAATACTTAAGTAAATTAGTATGTCATGGTTACAAACCACAGCACTGCCTTCAAGTGTAACAGTGTAAATGTAAATGTACAGAGAGGCTTCCCAAAGTTTCATCTAGTCTGAATTCAGCTGCCAGAATTTGTGGGGAAATATTTTCTTCATTATCTAATTGGTTTTAATTCATAACTTAAGTTTCTGTCAACTTTCTTTCCAGTGTGCTACAGCAAATTGTTTGAATAGGCCTTAGAGTGAGACAGTGTGTGTTGGAGGGCAAATTTTTCAAGAGTGGTTTCATTTAAAAGTTTAGAGTTTGACTGGTTTTCCATCTTTTCACCATCATGTTCTTAATTTTAAACACTTCTGTAGCTAGCAGATGTATTCCATGGTACATGATAGCTGAGTATCACCCTGGTAACAGTAGCGTTTTTATGGCTGGAAACAGTAGCGTTTTTATGGCTGGAAACATTAGCGTTTTTATGGCTGGAAACATTAGCGTTCTTATGGCTGGAAACAGTAGCGTTCTTATGGGTGGAAACATTAGCGTTCTTATGGCTAGAAACAGTAGCGTTTTTATGGCTGGAAACAGTAGCGTTCTTATGGCTGGAAACATAAGCGTTCTTATGGTTGGAAATATCAGCGTTCTAATGGCTGGAAACATTAGCGTTTTTATGGCTGGAAACAGTAGCGTTTTTACGGCTGGAAACAGTAGCGTTTTTATGGCTGGAAACAGTAGCGTTCTTATGGCTGGAAACATTAGCGTTTTTATGGCTGGAAACATTAGCGTTTTTATGGCTGGAAACTGTAGCGTTCTTATGGCTGGAAACAGTAGTGTTTTTATGGCTGGAAACATTAGCGTTCTTATGGCTGGAAACAGTAGCGTTTTTACGGCTGGAAACAGTAGCGTTTTTATGGCTGGAAACAGTAGCGTTCTTATGGCTGGAAACATTAGCGTTTTTATGGCTGGAAACATTAGCGTTTTTATGGCTGGAAACTGTAGCGTTCTTATGGCTGGAAACAGTAGTGTTTTTATGGCTGGAAACATTAGCGTTCTTATGGCTGGAAACTGTAGCGTTCTAATGGCTGGAAACAGTAGCGTTCTTATGGCTGGAAACATTAGCGTTCTTATGGCTAGAAACAGTAGCGTTCTTATGGCTGGAAACTGTAGCGTTCTTATGGCTGGAAACATTAGCGTTTTTATGGCTAGAAACAGTAGCGTTTTTATGGCTGGAAACAGTAGCGTTCTTATGGCTGGAAACAGTAGCATTTTTATGGCTAGAAACAGTAGCGTTCTTATGGCTGGAAACATTAGCGTTCTTATGGCTGGAAACAGTAGCGTTCTTATGGGTGGAAACATTAGCGTTCTTATGGCTAGAAACAGTAGCGTTCTTATGGCTGGAAACTGTAGCGTTCTTATGGCTGGAAACATTAGCGTTTTTATGGCTAGAAACAGTAGCGTTTTTATGGCTGGAAACAGTAGCGTTCTTATGGCTGGAAACAGTAGCATTTTTATGGCTAGAAACAGTAGCGTTCTTATGGCTGGAAACATTAGCGTTCTTATGGCTGGAAACAGTAGCGTTCTTATGGGTGGAAACATTAGCGTTCTTATGGCTAGAAACAGTAGCGTTTTTATGGCTGGAAACAGTAGCGTTCTTATGGCTGGAAACATAAGCGTTCTTATGGTTGGAAATATCAGCGTTCTAATGGCTGAAAACATTAGCGTTTTTATGGCTGGAAACAGTAGCGTTTTTACGGCTGGAAACAGTAGCATTTTTATGGCTGGAAACAGTAGCGTTCTTATGGCTGGAAACATTAGCGTTTTTATGGCTGGAAACATTAGCGTTTTTATGGCTGGAAACTGTAGCGTTCTTATGGCTGGAAACAGTAGTGTTTTTATGGCTGGAAACATTAGCGTTCTTATGGCTGGAAACTGTAGCGTTCTAATGGCTGGAAACAGTAGCGTTCTTATGGCTGGAAACATTAGCGTTCTTATGGCTAGAAACAGTAGCGTTCTTATGGCTGGAAACTGTAGCGTTCTTATGGCTGGAAACATTAGCGTTTTTATGGCCGGAAACAGTAGCGTTCTTATGGCTGGAAACAGTAGCGTTTTTATGGCTAGAAACAGTAGCGTTCTTATGGCTGGAAACAGTAGCGTTCTTATGGCTAGAAACAGTAGCGTTCTTATGGCTGGAAACATTAGCGTTCTTATGGCTAGAAACAGTAGCGTTTTTATGGCTGGAAACATTAGCGTTTTTATGGCTGGAAACAGTAGCGTTCTTATGGCTAGAAACAGTAGCGTTCTAATGGCTAGAAACATTAGCGTTTTTATGGCTAGAAACAGTAGCGTTTTTATGGCTGGAAACTGTAGCGTTCTAATGGCTGGAAACAGTAGCGTTTTTATGGCTGGAAACATTAGCGTTCTTATGGGTGGAAACAGTAGTGTTTTTATGGCTGGAAACATTAGCGTTCTTATGGCTGGAAACTGTAGCGTTCTAATGGCTGGAAACAGTAGCGTTCTTATGGCTGGAAACAGTAGCGTTCTTATGGCTAGAAACAGTAGCGTTCTTATGGCTGGAAACATTAGCGTTCTTATGGCTAGAAACAGTAGCGTTTTTATGGCTGGAAACAGTAGCGTTTTTATGGCTGGAAACAGTAGTGTTTTTATGGCTGGAAACAGTAGCGTTTTTATGGCTGGAAACAGTAGCGTTCTTATGGCTAGAAACAGTAGCGTTCTAATGGCTAGAAACATTAGCGTTTTTATGGCTAGAAACAGTAGCGTTTTTATGGCTGGAAACATCAGGACAGTATGAGCCTGATATTTGGCTTCATCTCTATCTATACAGCTGATTTAAGGTGACAACGTAATGATGTGGTTTGTACGCGCAGGTATACGGGATATACTCGCACCTAAAGAGAAGGATTTACTGCACACCTACATGTAGTGAGAGATATGTCTTTGTTCATCACTCTAACGGAGGCTGGGCTGCAGCCAGTGAAGTCGTATAATTTTCCAGCTATTCATTGTGTGCTTTATTTTGATTTGATGAAAGAGTGATGACTTGACATTGTTCCAATCATGAGTTGTCTAACTGATCCATGATCCTCATGCTGCTAAAACTAAAGAGTAACCAATCAAATCAGATATGAATTGAACACATTAAAACACTGTTTCACTTCATGAAAAAGCGCTAAACTCAGTCTGACAACGATAATAAGACCAACAGTCAGGTGGAGGAAGAACCAGCGCCATCGTCCATGGCAACATCTGAACAGAAGCAGGATCCAGTGTGACTGTATTCTTTCATCCCAACCCTAACCTAACCTTCATACTTCACACACGAATGAGTCATAATGCACTTAAAAAACAGAATTCTATTTTCAGTCTTATATTGGCTTGTGGAATATTTTATTAAGTTTATATTGATATCAGTTTTTGTTATATACCAGAAGTCCAAAGGTCACAGTGTACCCAACTACCCAGTGCAGCACTACACCACTGCTGATTACCCCATGGGGAGAAAATGCAGAGGAATCACTGGAAAAACGAAATACATCAAAGAGCGAGAACAGGGAACAGTGAAGCTTCTCTGTTATCAGAGTGACATGGTCAGAGTTAGACACAGTACCACAAATTACACTGAAGAAAATAAGAATATATTGGAAGAAAATATTTGTTAAGAAAAAAACAAACAAACAAACAAAAATATGTCCGTTTTCTGAGTCAGTTTAAGGTGTCTTTTGGCCGTTCAGTTTAGCTGTGTGATTGATTCTTTAAAACAGTCTTTTATTGAAGCAGAACTTTTGGAGCTTTCTACTGGTCCAAGAGCAAAACAATTCCAGCAATGAGTTCTGTGACAGTAAAACACACACACACACTTTTTTTTCAATCATTAACAAGACCAGACTGGAAAACTTCAGCGGAAGCTGTTATCTGTCGGATGACTTCATTTGCTGAACATCAGTACAAGTGATAATGTATTTTCATCATAAGCTGTATCCAGTGAAGTCATGACCAGTTTTATCCCAGGGTCTCTCTGTGGCCTCTCTACCAAATACATCTGTGAGTCAGGCTTCCTCTCTGTGAATACGAGCAGTTCTATGCAGGTAGAATAAGCAAGAATAAGGGGTGTGTTTCATTCAGAGGTTTAAAGTTCTGTCAAGATATCTGAAGCAAATGTGCAGTGGAACATGAAGACCAGCCAGTAGGAGAAAAAATGAAGAGTGTTTCACTGAATCAACTGGTTTCTTGTGAAAATGTTGATTTCAAATGGGGTTCCAGACTGTCATACTGTGGGTGTCTTTATAGACATTCTAATGAAGCAGTTCTCTTCCCATGACTGTGTGTTAATGGCTGATCACAAGCACTGAGCCTAATTCTCAATGCACTTTTCCCTCTAGTGGTCAGTCTGTGTAATTGAGAGGGCAGTGAACACGTGCACTCCCCAAAGGCCACATTACACATTAATGCCAAAATTCCATTATGTTACATTAAAAAATTTACATTTCTAAACTATTTCAACAATTTCACTTTATTAGAGATAAAGCCCTGGTCAGGCCAACCATCCCTGACCAACGTTTGATGGAGTGCTTGTGACGGACAGCGTCTGGTGGAGTGCTTGTGACGGACAGCGTCTGGTGGAGTTCTCCTGACGGACAGCGTCTGGTGGAGTGCTCCTGATGGACAGCGTCTGGTGGAGTTCCTCTGATGGACAGTGTCTGGTGGAGTGCTCCTGATGGACAGCGTCTGGTGGAGTTCTCCTGACGGACAGCGTCTGGTGGAGTGCTTGTGATGGACAGCGTCTGGTGGAGTGCTCCTGATGGACAGCGTCTGGTGGAGTGCTCCTGATGGACAGTGTCTGGTGGAGTGCTCCTGATGGACAGCGTCTGGTGGAGTGCTCGTGACGGACAGCGTCTGGTGGAGTGCTCCTGATGGACAGCGTCTGGTGGAGTTCTCCTGACGGACAGCGTCTGGTGGAGTTCCTCTGACGGACAGCGTCTGGTGGAGTGCTCGTGATGGACAGTGTCTGGTGGAGTTCTCCTGACGGACAGTGTCTGGTGGAGTTCTCCTGACGGACAGCGTCTGGTGGAGTTCCTCTGACGGACAGCGTCTGGTGGAGTGCTCCTGATGGACAGTGTCTGGTGGAGTTCTCCTGACGGACAGCGTCTGGTGGAGTGCTCGTGATGGACAGTGTCTGGTGGAGTTCTCCTGACGGACAGTGTCTGGTGGAGTTCTCCTGACGGACAGCGTCTGGTGGAGTTCCTCTGACGGACAGCGTCTGGTGGAGTGCTCCTGATGGACAGCGTCTGGTGGAGTTCCTCTGACGGACAGCGTCTGGTGGAGTGCTCCTGATGGACAGTGTCTGGTGGAGTTCTCCTGACGGACAGCGTCTGGTGGAGTGCTCCTGATGGACAGCGTCTGGTGGAGTTCCTCTGACGGACAGCGTCTGGTGGAGTTCTCCTGACGGACAGCGTCTGGTGGAGTGCTCGTGATGGACAGCGTCTGGTGGAGTGCTCCTGATGGACAGCGTCTGGTGGAGTTCCTCTGATGGACAGCGTCTGGTGGAGTTCCTCTGACGGACAGCGTCTGGTGGAGTGCTCCTGATGGACAGCGTCTGGTGGAGTGCTCCTGATGGACAGTGTCTGGTGGAGTTCCTCTGACGGACAGCGTCTGGTGGAGTGCTCCTGATGGACAGTGTCTGGTGGAGTGCTCCTGATGGACAGCGTCTGGTGGAGTGCTCCTGATGGACAGCGTCTGGTGGAGTTCCTCTGACGGACAGCTACTGGTGGAGTGCTCCTGATGGACAGCGTCTGGTGGAGTGCTCCTGATGGACAGCGTCTGGTGGAGTGCTCGTGACGGACAGCGTCTGGTGGAGTGCTCCTGATGGACAGTGTCTGGTGGAGTTCCTCTGACGGACAGCGTCTGGTGGAGTGCTCCTGATGGACAGTGTCTGGTGGAGTGCTCGTGATGGACAGCGTCTGGTGGAGTTCCTCTGACGGACAGCGTCTGGTGGAGTGCTCCTGATGGACAGTGTCTGGTGGAGTGCTCCTGATGGACAGCGTCTGGTGGAGTGCTCCTGATGGACAGCGTCTGGTGGAGTGCTCCTGATGGACAGCGTCTGGTGGAGTGCTCCTGATGGACAGCGTCTGGTGGAGTGCTCCTGATGGACAGCGTCTGGTGGAGTGCTCCTGATGGACAGTGTCTGGTGGAGTGCTCCTGATGGACAGTGTCTGGTGGAGTGCTCCTGATGGACAGCGTCTGGTGGAGTTCCTCTGACGGACAGTGTCTGGTGGAGTGCTCCTGATGGACAGTGTCTGGTGGAGTTCCTCTGACGGACAGTGTCTGGTGGAGTGCTCCTGATGGACAGGGGCGTCACTGTTCTCACTCTGCCTTATGTCAGGGGATCTGCAGAATAAAGACCATGTTTATTGTTAAATGGAAGAGACCTGATGTCTGCTAGTTACACCTCTCAGAATGACCATTACAGTGTTAACTTTAGACCACATACCACACACATATACACAAACCACACACACATACCACACACACATACACAAACCACACACACGTACCACACACATTTACCACACACATATACACAAACCACACACATACCACACACATATACACAAACCACACACACAAACCACACACATACCACACACATATACACAAACCACACAAACACATACCACACGAATATACCACACACATACACACAAACCACACACATATACACAAACCACACACACATACCACACACATACACACAAACCACACACATATACACAAACCACACACACATACCACACACATATTCACAAACCACACACAAATACACAAACTACACTCACAAACCACACACATATACACAAACCACACACACAAACCACACACACATACCACACACATATTCACAAACCACACACGCACACACATATACACAAACCACAGACACATAAGGCGCTTTCGCACCGAACAGTTCTAGGGTCTAATTCGATAGGAACTACCCCCTGTGGAGCTTCCCCTAGAACTACATTCGTTCTAGGGCCTTTTTTCTGTTTGCTTTCGCACCGCCAGTAGGAACGCTGAAGTGACGTAAGCCGGCCGACGGTATAGCAGTTAAGAGCTGTTGTTTACGACTAACCAGGATAGCTGCACGTTTTGAAGTACAAATTAAATGACTTTTAAGACCTTTTAAATACCTCCAAAAGGAAAAAAAGAACCATTACTGCGGCAAAAGAAATCGACAAACTAGACTACAGTATACGCAATGAGATTTACTGAATTTGAATGACAGAAATATTGATTGCACATTAGATAACCTATAACTGCCTTCTCATTAACGAAAATAAAACTGTATGGCGATAGACCCAGTCCAATGGAGAAAATAATTTCCCAATGCATTTATGCATTTACCACCGCAGTAGCAGTGAATGACTTGATGGGCATAGTACTTTTCGGGTGCTAGCATAGCGCTTGTGCCTGACCCTTGCTCGCGGCATCGCGTTTTTTTTTTTTCTCCCCGCTGGATAAACACATTCTTATTTTAGGTTAAAATGCGGATCACAGCCACACAAGCACCTACCGAAGCGGAGTGTACGCTACCTCTTCAATGTACAAATATACATTGGACGTTGCAAAATGGTCATTGTTGGGGGATATAAAATACCAGTAAAATAAAACATAAAAACTATGTGCCCCCTCCTACAATTCCAGACATTTTGAGACATGAATATCAAAAACTAAATGTAATACGTTCTAAGACTTTATATTTTGCACGGATCTTTAAAAATGGCGGTTGCAATCATCGTATACCTGCGTCTGGACCAATGGCTGTACACCTACGTCACAAGGTTCCTATTGTGCTGCAAAAGTACCTACCCTGGAGTAGGGGCTAAAAAAGCCCCTCAAAACGGCGTTCTTAGAACTAAAATCGTTCTAAGTTCCTGCGGTGCGAACACGCCAAAAAGGGGGTACTTTCTCCAACAGTTCTAAGAACTATGAAAAGTTCCTCCGGTGCGAAAGCGCCTATACACAAACCACACACACATACCACACACATATACACAAACCACTAATGGACATGAGGTTATTAAGAATAAAACAAGGCGTGGTTGTGTTTTACGGTCATTTTCATAGGACCAAAGTGGTATGTGTAGTGGCTACTAGAAACATGAAAATGTATGTGGAAATAGCTTAATGTCTGGTCATTTAGTGTATGAAGTGCCAGTGTCCTTCCATGTTCCCTTCATAGATAAATACACATAGTTGAAGTTGTTTTACCTCTAGGAAAAAATGTTCATAATGAAGAAGCCTCTGAAATACTGACTGGAGTAAAGAAAAATATGTTTTCCATGGGCTTATTTTACTATAGGTCATTAATGCAAGATGTATTCTTGACTATCAGGGCCTCATTATAGAAAAAGGCATTGACTCTGATAGATGCTATATTCAGTGAAGCAGTTCAATTTTATAGCTTATATTTAAAAAGAATAGGACACTCAATAAAAACTTCAAATAACTTTGTTGAAAATGATGTGCAATGTAGCAAACTCATTCATTCATTCATTCATTTCCTAAGCCACTTATCCTAATTAGGGGGGGTGCTGGAGCCTATCCCAGTGCTCACTGGGTGAAAGGCAGGAAACACCCTGGACAGGTTGCCAGTCCATCGCAGATGTAGTAAATTATGTACTAGAAATTACATGTGATGAAAAGTATTATCCTTTAACCATGTAACTTGAACACCAGGACTGAATTGGGTGCATGCTTGGTGTTGTCTTGGTGAGTGGAGTTCATATGTTCCATTATTCACTGATTAGTGTTTAGGAAGTGTTCTAAGGCCACTGCAGTATCTTCACATGAGCGGGCCATTTAGGACATCACTTATTCCTCCTTAAACCAGAGGTTTTATCAAAATATTTCACTTATGTTCAATATCCAGGACTTTACCGGAGACACAATTCCCATCTCAAATGCCCTCTATTCCAATGAACACACTGAAAACATGTTTATCCTTTATGTCTTACAATTCCTATGACACAGGAATTCAATGTCCATGGAGATACTGAGGCAAAAAACGTAATCCTGAAATGGAAATTTTTCTGCCATAGGGTTAGGGTCAGGGTCAGGTGTCTATTTTTGCATGAAGAAACATATGAGGGACATTGGCACCTCAATCACACATACATATATACACAAACCACACACATATACACATCCAATCACATATATACACAACCACGCATATACACAAACCACACACACATATCGAATCACAAATACACTCAATCACACATACATATATACACACACAGTCATGTGCACTGAGTATAAAGCAGGAAAATTATGAATGTTAAAATACAGGAGAGTGCCTGCACTGGTCAGAATCTTGATGTGTAGAACTGTAAAAAAAAAAAAAAAAACCCAACCAAACAAACACTGTACCACGACACACAATAAATTAAGCACCAAGTTAAAGTTCATGTAAAATTTTATTTCAAATACTGACAAAAAAAATTCTTTCTGCACACTGCTTTGACATTCTATATACAGTTTATCATCACTGACAACTTTCTGTTTCAGTAACCCATTAGCAGCCCTTTCCCACAATTCCCTGTTTTATGTCACAGCCATGCACTCAACTTCCCATCATCCACAAAAAGCTGGCAGAGGCGAGTTGTGTGGGGCAGGACCGGTGGGGGGGGGGGGTTTGGTTTGGTTGTCACATATGTTCCTTAGGGAGATGTGTCCTGATCACTTTTGTGTTCTCTGGATTGGTGCAGTCAAAACCTCTCACAAACTGCTTACAGCTTTCTCACTTCTGATGAATGTGGTGAACAAGGGCCCACAGGGACCACTGAGTCAAAGGGCCCACAGGGACCACTGAGACAAAGGGCCCACAGGGACCACTGAGACAAAGGGCCCACAGGGACCACTGAGACATAGGGCCCACAGGGACCACTGAGTCAAAGGGCCCACAGGGACCACTGAGACAAAGGGCCCACAGGGACCACTGAGACAAAGGGCCCACAGGGACCACTGAGACAAAGGGCCCACAGGGACCACTGAGTCAAAGGGCCCACAGGGACCACTGAGACAAAGGGCCCACAGGGACCACTGAGTCAAAGGGCCCACAGGGACCACTGAGACATAGGGCCCACAGGGACCACTGAGACAAAGGGCCCACAGGGACCACTGAGACAAAGGGCCCACAGGGACCACTGAGTCAAAGGGCCCACAGGGACCACTGAGACAAAGGGCCCACAGGGACCACTGAGTCAAAGGGCCCACAGGGACCACTGAGACAAAGGGCCCACAGGGACCACTGAGACAAAGGGCCCACAGGGACCACTGAGTCAAAGGGCCCACAGGGACCACTGAGACAAAGGGCCCACAGGGACCACTGAGACAAAGGCTGTTCAGTGGAGGCCAACCACACGGCTCTAGTGTGTTAAGATCATTTTCTGAAATGATGACAAATACGACTGAAACAGTAGCGGTCTCTCAGTCAACAAAACCACCGTAACCCATTCCACTGGTCCAGTGTAGACCACGGTCACTAGCCCAGCCGGTCAGGTGCAGACTACAATTACTGGCCAAAATGAAAGCCTCAACTGAGCTTGTTAAGGGAAACACAACTGGGCCAGAGGAAGAAGAGGCCTGCCGTCCACTCTAGCCTGTACGGAAGACGACCTCCACAGAGGACCTGCTTCTCCCCCGTGACCCTGCTCTTCATCACAGGCTGTATGCTAAGCATGTGTTTACAGCATTGGGTTGGACTGAAGGGTCAGTCGGTCTATGCGAACACCAGCGGCTGTACCACAGTGGGTGGGAAGGCGTGGTCTGGTCTCCACAACAGTGACGGAGAATTTCCATAGATCTCATTTCAGTCCTAATCAGCAGTAGTTTTACTCATATTTATACATAAATATATTCATATTTTCTCCCATCACCCAGTCACAGAGAAACCACGCTGGAAGCAGGCCCCTGCCGACACACTGCAAAACTAATCACACAAACCACAAACATACAGCATGTACAAGGAGTCAAAAGAGAAACAAAACCAAACAGAGGAAGAAAATCAACAGAAATGCAAAGGTTTAAAAGACACATTTCAACTGAAGCCAGACAATACATTAAATGGGATGGGGCTATTTACAAACAAAACAAAACAAAAAGCAAAATCCCAACAACAACAAAACAAATCATTCACAACAGACACACACCAGGCCACATCATTCTCCTTTACTGCTGTACACACACACACACACCGCAGGCCCTGACATTAGAAGAGTAATGTTGTCATAGCGATGGTTGTCATGGCAGTAGTTGTTAGTATACTGTTGGATCAGATGGACTGGTCTGTCTGTCTCCAGGAGCCTTACACATGCTCTCTCCTCCTCTGTTTATTTTAACTCTATGTTAACTCTGTCCTCCTCTGAGTTTATTTTAACTCTATGTTAACTCTGTCCTCCTCTGTTTATTTTAACTCTATGTTAACTCTGTCCTCCTCTGAGTTTATTTTAACTCTATGTTAACTCTGTCCTCCTCTGTTTATTTTAACTCTATGTTAACTCTGTCCTCCTCTGAGTTTATTTTAACTCTACGTTAACTCTGTCCTCCTCTGTTTATTTTAACTCTATGTTAACTCTGTCCTCCTCTGAGTTTATTTTAACTCTATGTTAACTCTCTCCTCCTCTGAGTTTATTTTAACTCTATGTTAACTCTCACCTCTGTTTAACTCTTTTTCTCAAGGTTCATGTGAAGTGATTTCTCTGACCATTGGATAGAGAACTGGAGCAAACCGATCCTTTTTCTGACTGGGCATGTACGCAGTCTGTGATCCTCATTAGTATACAGGTCGGCTATATTAGCTGACATCAGGTCAGTGTTTTAGACTGAGTTACAACATTTCCAACAGGTTCACGACTTTCAATTCTCCCACTGCACCATCCTCAACCCTTCACCTGGCAACGATGCTGCAGGCTCCCCTGTTCCACCTCTCCCTCTCCCTCTATACCTCCTCCCCTGTTCCCTCTCTCCCTTTACCTCCTCCCCTGTTCCCTCTCTCCCTTTACCTCCTCTCCTTCTCTCTCTCCCTTTACCTCCTCCCCTGTTCCCTCTCTCCCTCTTTACCTCCTCCCCTGTTCCCTCTCTCTCTCTTTACCTCCTCCCCTGTTCCCTCTCTCCCTTTACCTCCTCCCCTGTTCTCTCTCTCCCTCTCCCTCTTTACCTCCTCCCCTGTTCCCTCTCTCCCTTTACCTCCTCCCCTGTTCCACCTCTCTCTCTTTACCTCCTCCCCTGTTCCCTCTCTCCCTCTCCCTCTTTACCTCCTCCCCGTTCTCTCTCTCTCTCTCCCTCTCCCTCTTTACCTCCTCCCCTGTTCCACCTCTCTCTCTTTACCTCCTCCCCTGTTCCCTCTCTCCCTCTCTACCTCCTCCCCTGTTCCCTCTCTCCCTCTCCACCTCCTCCCCTGTTCCCTCTCTCTCTCTTTACCTCCTCCCCTGTTCCACCTCTCCCTCTCCCTCTTTACCTCCTCCCCTGTTCTCTCTCTCCCTCTTCCTCTTTACCTCCTCCCCTGTTCCCTCTCTCTCTCTTTACCTCCTCCCCTGTTCTCTCTCTCCCTCTTCCTCTTTACCTCCTCCCCTGTTCCCTCTCTCCCTCTCCCTCTTTACCTCCTCCCCTGTTCTCTCTCTCCCTCTCCCTCTTTACCTCCTCCCCTGTTCCCTCTCTCCCTCTCCCTCTTTACCTCCTCCCCTGTTCTCTCTCTCCCTCTCTACCTCCTCCCCTGTTCCACCTCTCCCTCCCTCTCTCTGTTTAATTAGCAGATTATGTGGGCAGGTGAGGAGAGCTGTCCAGGCTGGAACAAGGATAAATCTAGTTTTCATGTAGTGGGTCAATTATGACTTATAACACTGTGTAAAACTCTCCCTCAAAAAACACACACACGCACACGCACACACACAATATTCAGACCTCACTTCATTAGTGCCGTTTCTGGAATAGACACAGCACATTCAGTAGTGTTAAATCAACTCTAAACGTGTTAGTGTTTCCATAGTCTACACGACCTGGAGTAAATACAGTCATAAGAGCAGCGGGAAACAGCACCCTCTAATGGTATCTGTTACAATATGAGTCTAAAATATCTCTGAAATAAACTTTGTACAACTCAAGGAAATTTTATACTGGGAAAATCTACACTCACCAGGGAATTTTATACTGGGAAAATCTACACTCACAGTTTTGCTGCGTAGGTGTGAATCACAGATTAAGTGTGTTGTTCCCATGACGTCCTGATGGGAAGGCTGGTTTGAGAGGGAATTTTTAACACTGGCCTGCACACAGACAAACACACACACACATCCAGACGCATCTACCAGTTAAAATAAAGTGACTATATGCTTAACAACACTCCCAAAATGAGTCCACTGATTCCTGTACTGAAACAAACACATGTATGCACACCCACAGTCTATGGCCCATGCCATCAGCCACAAACACAAACCCTGAACCTCCCAACAGACAAAGGACAAACTTGTGGGTTTGGTGTTTTTTGGAAAGAGGGCGCTGTCTCTTTGGCTGAGTCCTTTACTGGTCAGCGGCACAATCCTCGGCCCTGGGCAGGGACAGCTCAGGTACCCCACGGACGCACGCTCCATGTGTGTGCGAGTGTGAGTGTGTGAGTGAGCGTGTGTGTGTGTGTGTGTGTGTGTGAGTGTGAGTGTGTGAGTGTGAGTGTGTGAGTGTGTGTGTGTGAGTGTGTGAGTGTGAGTGTGTGAGTGTGAGTGCATGGTTTACAGATGGGTTTTTCTGAATGGACCAGCTCTATTGTGCTCCTACACATCACTATGGCAACAGGGGTTTGAATATCAGGGTTCTGTCAGTTTCCAGACCCCAAACACACACACAAACAAACACACACGCACACACACACACACACACACACCCCAAACTGAAAAAGCTTCTCCCTCAATCTCTCTCAGCTGACACAGGTCAAACACAGCCTTTCGTCTGAGAAAATGTGAGTAGGGTGTGTGTGGGGTTCATTTACATTTCTTCTTGATTCTGTGTATCCATTTTGTCCCAAATCTTCTTTAAATCCAAACTGATGAGACAGGGAGAACGGAGGGGCAGCTCCGGTCTGTGGGGGGAGGCGCAGTGCAGTGTGAACAGTAGATGGTTCGTATGACTGGCCCATGAAGCTTGAGGAGGGTAAGTATGTGAGTGTGTGTGTGTGTGTGTGTGTGTGTGTGTGTGTATGTGTGTGTATATGTGAGTGTGTTCTATCCTGCTAGCTTGCTGGTGACCAGTGAGGACTTCCTCTGCGGCAGGTCCTGAGGGGTAGGGATGTGATCTCCTGTGGCAGGCAGCTGCTTATTCTTCATCTTAGCTTTTGCCATGTTGTAGTCACCAGAGTCAAAGTACTTTTGCTGAGAGAGAGAGAGAAATATTAAGATTAAGAATTAAAGATTAAAACTTTAACCAAAATAATCTCCACAAGACTACAAACCAGCGCCGGGAGGGAGAGGGGGGCAGAACGAGAGAGAGAGGGGGAGAGAGAGAGATAAAGAGAGAGGGAGAGAGAGGGAGAGAGAGAGAGAGAGAGAGAGAGATAAAGAGAGAGGGAGAGAGACAGACCAAGAGAGAGGGAGAGAGAGAGATAAAGAGAGAAGGAGAGAGACAGAACAAGAGAGAGGGAGAGAGAGATAAAGAGAGAGGGAGAGAGACAGAACAAGAGAGAGGGAGAGAGAGATAAAGAGAGAGGGAGAGAGACAGAACAAGAGAGAGGGAGAGAGAGGGAAAGAGAGAGAAAGCTGAGAGAACAGCCTGGTCATTCACTCACTCCCTTCTGTAATCTCTTCATCAGGAAGTCAGAGCCTCCGGGTTTTTGGGCCAGGTTGGGGTACTTGGCCTTTAGCTTGGCTTCCTCTGCCTTTACCGGGTTTGAGTCCTTCTCCTGAGAGTCCTGTTTGGAGCAGCGAGATTCATTACACAGTCCAACATTTATAGGTGTGTCTCAGATGGGAGAACAGTTAGTCAATTATTTCTGTCATCTGGCCATTACAGACCACCTTTACATGCCTACACTGTTTTATGTGTTCTAATGTAAGAGAGTGAGACAGACTGTGTGTTTTTCTGTGTGTGGTGTCTGTTTTATGTGTTCTAATGTAAGAGAGTGAGACAGACTGTGTGTTTTTCTGTGTGTGGTGTCTGTTTTATGTGTTCTAATGTAAGAGAGTGAGACAGACTGTGTGTTTTTCTGTGTGTGGTGTCTGTTTTATGTGTTCTAATGTAAGAGAGTGAGACAGACTGTGTGTTTTTCTGTGTGTGGTGTCTGTTTTATGTGTTCTAATGTAAGAGAGTGAGACAGACTGTGTGTTGCATGTACAGTTGTTCTAGTGCTGAGTGTTATGAGGATTCCAAACACTTCTAACATTATGACAGCTGATTCCAACAAGGGTGCCTTTAGAATGTGGGTGTGTTTTCAAAGTGGTGTCACTGAACTCAATGTGATTTCTGTGATGTTTGAACCCATTTCCTAAAAAAGTAACTAGAAAACAAGAGGAAGAAAAAGAAGTAAAAATCCTTTGAGCGGTTTCCTGTTTTCATCCTGGTAATGCAGATGGGTGCTGCACGTGGAAGAGACGTGTGGGAACTAACACAGGGTTAGGGTTAGGGAACTAACACAGGGTTAGGGTTAGGGAACTAACACAGGGTTAGGGTTAGGGAACTAACACAAGGTTAGGGTTAGGGAACTAGCACAGGGTTAGGGTTAGGGAACTAACACAGGGTTAGGGTTAGGGAACTAACACAAGGTTAGGGTTAGGGAACTAACACAAGGTTAGGGTTAGGGAACTAACACAGTGTTAGGGTTAGGGAACTAGCACAGGGTTAGGGTTAGGGAACTAGCACAGGGTTAGGGTTAGGGAACTAACACAAGGTTAGGGTTAGGGAACTAACACAAGGTTAGGGTTAGGGAACTAACACAGTGTTAGGGTTAGGGAACTAACACAGGGTTAGGGTTAGGGAACTAACACAGGGTTAGGGAATGAAGAGCTCGAGTTAAAACAGTGAGAATAAAGCAGATCTCTGTGCTGCGTTACTTCTCATTTTTTGCCTTTGTCTTCCAATTTAGAAATGTAAATTAAATGTTTTAAAGTAAATCTCTGTAATCGCAGACACACTGAACAGTGAGCAGTGAATTTGTCCTCTGCATTTAACCCATCCAACACACCAGTAGTGAACACACACACCAGACACAGGAGCAGTGGGCAGCATTTCTTGTGCACAGGGGGCATCACTAAACCAAGGGCACACAGCCATAGATGTCAGTCCTGGGAATCGAACCAGCAACCCTTCAGTCACTAACCCGATTCGCTAACCTCTAGACCACAGCTGCCTGTCGTGACCACTACCCTTGTATTTCTATTCCCTGTCACTTGCTCGACGCTCAGGCTGAGGGGGAGGGTGCAGACCACCCGATGTCTCCTCCAGTACACATGGAGTCCCCCCTCCCTACTGTCACCACACTGGCTATGTACCACAGGTCTGCACAGAGACGCCAAGACACGACACACAGGCTACGTACCACAGGTCTGCACAGAGACGCCAAGACACGACACACAGGCTACGTACCACAGGTCTGCACAGAGACGCCAAGACACGACACACAGGCTACGTACCACAGGTCTGCACAGAGACGCCAAGACACGACACACAGGCTACGTACCACAGGTCTGCACAGAGACGCCAAGACACGACACACAGGCTACGTACCACAGGTCTGCACAGAGACGCCAAGACATGACACACAGGCTACGTACCACAGGTCTGCACAGAGACACCAAGACATGACACACAGGCTACGTACCACAGGTCTGCACAGAGACGCCAAGACACGACACACAGGCTACGTACCACAGGTCTGCACAGAGACGCCAAGACACGACACACAGGCTACGTACCACAGGTCTTTACAGAGACGCCAAGACATGACACACAGGCTACGTACCACAGGTCTGCACAGAGACGCCAAGACACGACACACAGGCTACGTACCACAGGTCTGCACAGAGACGCCAAGACATGACACACAGGCTACGTACCACAGGTCTGCACAGAGACGCCAAGACACGACACACAGGCTACGTACCACAGGTCTGCACAGAGACGCCAAGACACGACACACAGGCTACGTACCACAGGTCTTTACAGAGATGCCAAGACATGACACACAGGCTACGTACCACAGGTCTGCACAGAGACGCCAAGACACGACACACAGGCTACGTACCACAGGTCTGCACAGAGACGCCAAGACATGACACACAGGCTACGTACCACAGGTCTGCACAGAGACGCCAAGACATGACACACAGGCTACGTACCACAGGTCTGCACAGAGACACCAAGACACGACACACAGGCTATGTACCACAGGTCTGCACAGAGACGCCAAGACATGACACACAGGCTACGTACCACAGGTCTTTACAGAGACGCCAAGACACGACACATAGGCTATGTACCACAGGTCTGCACAGAGACGCTAAGACATAACGCACAGCCTAACTCCTGCAAATTACAATTTGGTATTTCACAGACGCTTTGAAACCGAAGCAACTTACAACTGGTGCATCTATCAGGTTTAACTACCTCATAGGCAAAAGATCACAGTAGGAATGCAATATTTATTAATTAGCACAGTTAATTTGCTCTCTGCACAGAGACGCTAACACGTCACACATAGTGTACCTCACAGATGTCTGCACAGAGACCATGATTCTAACAATGTTAATATTCCCGGGCTTTAGGGAAGAGACCAAACATGTCTTATGGACTTGTTAACAGAGCAGGTGGTGTGTATCCTTTTAACGTAAATCTTTAAAATCTGTGTGTGCAGAAATAGCTCGTTTTTCATTGGTGTTTACTGCTTTGTTGCCGTATAAGGAGGAAAAGGGAAAAAACACAATCTAGAGTTAACTCCTGCTGGTGCTAAAAATCCTGTTAATGGACCAGATATTCCTATGAGTCATTTTTCAAGCGAGTAAACTGAATTTTGCCGCGGACACACAATGATCTGAATAACGGACAAAAGATTTGGGGGTAATCAAAACCGGAAGGCAATTTTTAAGGAATGAAAACAACTCTGGCCAATTAAGGCAGAGAATTTTGGAATTTGCAATTGTGTTGACCAATACGGGCGCGTAAGAGCTGCGTACGGGGCGGGATATCCGCACTACAACCGAATGAAATATAGGAATAACAAGTCACGACTTAAAAAATGACTATGTTATTTTCCTCTGCTGGTGAATCAGACAGTATTCAAATATACATTGCTGGCAATGTGTCTCATTGTGTGCTGTGAAATGCACTGTGTACACCCATTCTATACAACCCCCCAAGCACACACACACACAGTGTTCTGCACTAAACACTTAACCTACCTGTTTCTCTTCACCCAACTCTAGTTGAGCCTCCGATTCCTGATTCTCTGACGACATTTTTCCGACAAGGAAACACAGTAAAGCGCCTTTTCGTCGTCTGAAAAAGGAGAGCTTTATGTAATCACCTTTCTCTCTCTTTATCTCCCTCTCTATCACTCTCTCTCTCTCTCTCTACAAAGCCCTGCGTCTCTGTAAAATCTTCCTCTTCAATCCAAAATGGCGAACGACTGGTCTGACGTCATAAAGGCGGGACTGGGAGGGATGATAGAAACATACAGTAACCAACAGCGAAATAGGAGAGCAAGAAACGGAGCACACGCTGGACCAATTAGAGGGCAGCCACGATGCAACACATGGACGCCTGTATCGGTGCCTAAAAATTGATCAGTCCATGTTTCAAACTTTACAGGTCATAGTGATGGGTAGTTCGATTCACTTTAGTGAACCGATTCTGTCGAACAGTTCAAGAAACTGAACCGATTTTTTTAAAGGTTTTCGAGTTTTGATTCTTTTGCACTGCCAGCGGTTTCTTTACCCATTTCTTCAGCTTTCGACACTCGCTGAAGATTTACGTTGGATGCAGGAGGCCCTGTACAAATCTAAAGCTGCTAAAATAATTACTGAAACTCTGCATAATTTCAATAAAATATTTATTTCTTCTTTGCTAATGTTCCCTTTACATTTAAATTGGTAAAATAAATGAATGTATCGATAAACGTGCATTGCCTAGAAAACGTCAGTTTAACATCATACATTTACGTGCATGTCCGTAAAACGTTATACTTGTTTCTTTCAAACAAACGGCGTTATCGTTTAATGTTGAAAAAAAACTTTTCTAATACCAAATTTTAATCAGGTAACATAAACCAATATATTGCATTTAGCAGCTACGCAAACGTTTCTATTTTATCACACAAAACGAGCCCGCGGGTCTTTCGGACTCTTACTTCCTTGTTTCTGAAGATCTGCCACCTAGGCTAGGCCTTATGGGATACTGCGGTGTATGCACTGAATCGAACGGAACGACTATGAGTTAAGTCTTGGGGCGTCTTCGGGTAGACTCGTCTACTGCATGAACTGAAAACCCGAGTTTTCGAGTTCGGGTTTTCGAACTCGAGCTTCCTGGCTACGGAGCTGCAGAAGGCTGATGGTCGAAACACCACAGCGTTGTAACTAAATTCAGATCCGTCCGTTTGTAATACAAAGATTAAAAATAATTACTTCACTGGGGTAAATGTAAACACTTGTCAGTTTAGCAAGATAATTAGAATATTTTCTTAAGAGGCGGGCGTTACTGCGACCTATTTTTTGGGCGCATTAGTTCACACTTTCTTGCTCTTTGTTGATTGTTATTAGCCAATGTACTGCGTAGTGATACCAAAGGTTTCGGCCGATCGCATACAGTTGACTGGCAGGTGAATTAAGGAAAAAAGGAAAGAAAAAAGAACGACTCAGTTGTGCCGGTGAACCGGTACGAATGACTCACTAAAAGTCGTTCGAAAAGAACGACTTGTTCTTGAACTGTACACCACTAACAGTTCAGCAACACCCCCGCTCTGTCTTACTTTTATGTCACACAGTCACAATATTTTGCGGGCACATTTGCGACTTAAAGTTCACAGTAAACAGTTTAAATCGTTTTGGAGTTTAGTCACTACAGCGTTCGTTTGTGGAAACATTCGGGGACGCTTTGACGGCTCACTCCGACGGAAGAGTGGGCTCAATTTTTTAGACAGTAAAATTCACTGCCAAAAACTTCAGAGCTACGGACTCACTTGGCGCTTTTAAAAACGACCTTAAGAGATGTTTAACATTTGACCATTTGTTCCGCTTTTAATTAGGTGCTGCTTTAAACTGCTCTTCTTTTTAATTTTAATATGCTCTTAACCATTTGTTGGTTCTTTACTTCTGTTTTTGATTCCACTTTATTTTTATTTCATTTGTCTTTATCTCATTTCTTTTGTAAGATACATTTAAAACAGGAATCCTCTGTAGAACACTTTGGAAACAGTGTGTTTAAAAAGCGCTATACGAGTAAAGCTTATAATTATTACTATTATTGTTGTTGTTGTTGTTTATCCTAGTCAGAGACAGTAAAGTGCATGCTTCTTTTCCCCGCGTCTGTGCAGCAGATATGAGGTGATTAGTGATTGTTTGCTCTCTGTGGAGTAACAGGTCCAGTGGTCTACCCTGCAAAAATGAAAATGAGTCAAAAAGCGTGTCACTGCTGACCATGAAGTTATTTTTCATAGCGATTACACAGACAGGTTTCGCGGGAAAAAAATGTTAAACAGTAGTGGATAGTGAGTCTGATTAGAAGAAACCTGGATGTACCTGCTTTCGAGACGAATCGCGGCTATTACACACTTACATGTGTGGATAAATGGACCGATAGTGTCTCATAGCGCCGTAGCTGATTTCACAGTATGGAATATTAATATTAGAAGTGTAATTATCAAATTAGTCAGAAGTAGTTTTCGATGAACTTTCTTTTGATTGTGTTGTTTTGTTAAGGAATTAACTCATCCAATACGGCCACACAATCAAAACATAAATAGGATAGACTGATATTTAACGCGTAACATATGGTCACGCGTTAAACATCTTAGACTGATGTTTAACACGTAACATTTGGTCACGCGTTAAATATGTTAGACTGATATTTAACGGGTGGTAAAATATTATTTTGAGCTCAGTGTAGTCTGTAGTCGAGGGAGTTAACGTATATTCGACAAAGGGTTGAGCAAGCGTTCTGAGACCTTTACAAATAACTAGTCAAACACGAAAAATAGTTCATGACATTATTCAAAATGAATTAATAATGTCTGTCCAAGAAAGGGTCTCCTCTCTCTGTGGTCATTCTCAAGATTTCTCCCATTTTCCCTTTTTGGGGAGTTTTTTCTTGCCCGCCATGAGGAGTAAGTCAGGGGGTGCCGTCTTGTTTTGATTTTGATTGTTATGGCCTGTAAACGCCTTTGAGACTGTAAAGAGTGATATTGGGCTCTAAATAAACTTGAAACTTGAATGAGTGTTGAATGTCACGTTTGGTGCGTTCATTTCCCATTAAAGTGCAAGACTACGGTGGAACCCTCCAATGTAATGGCGCTGCGTGTGCGTTAAGAACACAGGTGGGCCTATACACTATTTAGGTATGCAGGTATACAGTAAATGTATGTCAATGACATGATTTTTTTTCCATCTGCATTTGGCCATGATTGGTTGAGCTTTGCATTCTCCTGTTGTGATTGGCTACTGTCACAAAGTCGTTGAGCTGGTCTGTATGCAGTCAGTATCAATGATTTAGTGCAGCAGGAAGTTTGGTTAAATCGGTATTAGCCACCTCACCGTACTTTGCAGAACACTGTTTTTATGGCAGTAGTTCATCGAACTGGAATCAACATTCCGCGTTCCGCTTTGCCTGCTCTCTTAGCTATTTCTTTTACCGACAATTAACTTTGTTTTTTTGTTTGTTTGTTTTTGTCCTTTTCTGCTTTTTTTGTTATAGCCAACAGCTTGAGCGCCGGTAAGTTCATTTTTATATCTTAGTCATGTTTTATTCATTGTGACAGTATTTCAGACAGACAGACAGAGCGAGAGAGAGAGAGAGAGAGAGAGAGAGAGAGAGAGAGCAGTGTCAGAACAGAGTCTCAGACGTGCGTACTGTCAAACACATTTATGTACAATATCAAAATGAAGCACGCTCAATGGTGCTTAGTGTGTCGCCCACACTTAAGACACAGAGGAGATATTTCCTCTATCATGGAAGCTGCAAGCCATTTCGTTGTTTTAATTGTGTATTGGTGAGAATGTAGAATGGATCACTCTATGATGACGACGAAAGTAACGATTACTATATTATTATTGCCCTCAGACGTATTTGTCGTAGGTTCCGCAAGACAAACCCATTTTTATTATTCACTTACACTTTTGCATTGCTCGATGCCACCTAAACAAAAGTTAATGTGCCTCTCTTTCGTCAAAGAATGTAGCAGTATTGGATTCCGCTCAAGAGTTTCCTCTCACGTGCTAGTTTGAGTGCGTGCCCCTCTCCCTGCTGCAGGGCGACCAGTAGTTTACAGGTCGAGGAGATAGAGTATGATATAGTGAATGAGGTAGAGTATGATATAGTGAATGAGGTGGAGTATGATATAGTGAATGAGGTGGAGTATGATATAGTGAATGAGAGAGTATGATATAGTGAATTAGGTAGAGTATGATATAGTGAGTGAGATAGAGTATAATATGGTGAATGAGGTAGAGTATAATACAGTGAATGAGGTAGAGTATAATACAGTGAATGAGGTAGAGTATGATATAATGAGTGGGATATAGTATGATGTAACGAATGAGGTGGAGTATGAGATAATAAATGAGGTGGAGTATGATATAGAGAATGAGGTGGAGTATGATATAGTGAGTGAGATAGAGTATAATATAGTGAATGAGGTGAAGTATGATATAGTGAGTGAGATAGAGTATCATATAGTGAATGAGGTAGAGCATAATATAGTGAGTGAGACAGAGTATAATATAGTGAATGAGGTAGAGTATCATATAGTGAATGAGGCACAGTATGGTATAGTGAGTGAGATAGAGTATAATATAGTGAGTGAGATAGAGTATAATATAGTGAATGAGGTGGAGTATAATATAGTGAATGAGGTGGAGTATGATATAGTGAATGAGAGAGTATGATATAGTGAATGAGGTAGAGTATGATATAGTGAATGAGGTGGAGTATGATATAATGAATGAGGTGGAGTATGATATAGTGAATGAGGTGGAGTATGATATAATGAATGAGGTGGAGTATGATATAGTGAATGAGAGAGTATGATATAGTGAATGACATAGAGTATGATATAGTGAGTGAGATAGAGTATAATATAGTGAATGAGGTGGAGTATGATATAGTGAATGAGGTGGAGTATGATATAGTGAATGAGATAGAGTATGATATAGTGAGTGAGATAGAGTATAATATAGTGAATGAGGTAGAGTATGATATAGTGAATGAGAGAGTATGATATAGTGAATGAGGTAGAGTATGATATAGTGAATGAGGTAGAGTATAATATAGTGAATGAGGTAGAGTATGATATAGTGAATGAGGTAGAGTATGATATAGTGAGTAAAGTAGAGTATGATATAGTGAATGAGGCACAGTATGGTATAGTGAATGAGGTGGAGTATAATATAGTGAATGAGGTAGAGTATGATATAGTGAATGAGAGAGTATGATTATAGTGAATGAGGTAGAGTATGATATAGTGAGTAAAGTAGAGTATGATATAGTGAATGAGGCACAGTATGGTATAGTGAATGAGGTGGAGTATAATATAGTGAATGAGGTAGAGTATGATATAGTGAATGAGAGAGTATGATTATAGTGAATGAGGTAGAGTATGATATAGTGAATGAGGTAGAGTATGATATAGTGAATGAGAGAGTATGATATAGTGAATGAGGTAGAGTATGATATAGTGAATGAGAGAGTATGATTATAGTGAATTAGGTAGAGTATGATTAAAGTGAATGAGGTAGAGTATGATATAGTGAATGAGAGAGTATAATATAGTGAATGAGAGAGTATGATATAGTGAATGAGAGAGTATAATATAGTGAATGAGGTAGAGTATAATATAGAGAGTGAAGTAGGGTATGAGGTTATTGTCTTCTTTATGGTGTGTGTGGAATAATTACTATTTGTTCTTCCACCTAGTTGATCTGGGGTTAGAGGGTATTGTGTGTGTGTGTGTGTGTGATAATGTATGGTGTGTGATTACTGTCTGTAGAAATGGTGTGTTCTGTGTTGTTTTTAATGTGTCATGTTTTGTGTGGTGTGTGTAATATAATGTGTGCATGATTATGTCATAGATGACGACTCTGACGCATCGTACTCGGCGGTCAGACAGGGTGGAACAGACGCGGCGTCTGGAGGAGGAAGAGGACGGTCAGGTTGGAGGAGGATCAGAAGAAGAGGAAGATGACGATTCTAAAGGTCTACGACTCACACTTATGGAGGAGATTTTACTGTTGGGCCTCAAAGACAAAGAGGTAACCATTGACCTTTAACCCTTTAACCTAGCCCTCAAAGACAGAGAAGTAAATCTGACACCTCCTTTTATCTTCATAACAGTTTTTGGGTTAAAGCAGTCTTGTTCAAACACAAAAAGGGTGCACCTTACATATGTGATTCCTTTTTATATGCAGGAATAATGGTACACTAATCCAATCACTAATCACTAATCACTAATCCAATACTGACCACCAATCCAACACTGATCACTAATCCAATACTGATCAACACTGATCACCTTTAACCAACACTGATCACTAATCCAACACTGATCACCCTTATCCAAGCCTGATGAGAGAATCATTCAAAAATCAAGGCTGATTAGTGTGTGTCTAAAATCAGTCCTCAGTTTGCTTTACACTTTCCTCCCTCCTTTTCAAACAGAGATTTCTCTCTAAAAGTTGCAGTGTGTCCCTGAATGGTATGAATGGTATGCTGAGAAACGGAATGAGTTTGGGTGGCACTGTCTGTTAAATATATCTGGGGCACTGTGTCTGTCTGAAGCCAAAGAGCAGGGCACTAGCACAGTGATGTGGTTTCCATTGAGAAGTTTACTGAAAACCTCAAACTGACCTCAGCAAAACACAACCATGCCTCACACACAAAGCTTTCACTTACAGGATGTGTTCACCATCATAGTTTTAGCCTCCATTTCACACACAGTGTTCCATTTTTAAACAGGGCCTATCAATCAGCTGGGTATACTAAATGTCTTCCCAGGTTAATAAAGAAACTCCCAGACCAAAGAATGTGCAGGAAACAGAAGATTGTGTGAGTTAGGGAAAAACAAACAGAGCTTTTTCATGTGAGGGATTCCAGGTGTCTTTATCAGTCTTAAACTATACATTACCCACCAACACACATTTAGTCAGTTATGTTACCAACCAACACACATTCAGTCAGTTATGTTACCCACCAACACACATTTAGTCATTTATGTTACCCACCAACACACATTTCAGTCATTTATGTTACCAACCAACACACATTCAGTCATTTATGTTACCAACCAACACACATTCAGTCAGTTATGTTACCCACCAACACACATTCAGTCAGTTATGTTACCCACAAACACACATTCAGTCATTTATGTTACCAACCAACACACATTCAGTCATTTATGTTACCAACCAACACACATTCAGTCAGTTATGTTACCCACCAACACACATTCAGTCAGTTATGTTACCAACCAACACACATTCAGTCATTTATGTTACCAACCAACACACATTCAGTCATTTATGTTACCCACCAACACACATTCAGTCAGTTATGTTACCCACAAACACACATTCAGTCATTTATGTTACCCACCAACACACATTCAGTCATTTATGTTACCAACCAACACACATTCAGTCATTTATGTTACCCACCAACACACATTCAGTCAGTTATGTTACCAACCAACACACATTTAGTCATTGTTCCAACACACATTCACTCTGATATGTACAGTGAAAAAGAATGATTGCTTTCAGTGAAAGAGCTCACAGAACAATGCAGGGGTTTGCATTGTTTGTCAGAGGGCACCTACAGTCTTCTGTTCACTAAACTATTACCACCTCACCATTACTGCTCACAGAAATAGCTCTTCTTCAGTAATGTGGATGACAGAGCTGAATGTTCAGATTCCCCACTCAGATTTGTTCCATGGACTCCATCTGGTTTAACCGGTCCAGTACTGTACACGTGAATGAGAACAGAGGCAGAATTTGGAGTAAGACAGTGAATGGTGTTGGGTGTGAATTCACTTTGTGTATGTTTGAATGATGTTTGAAAAGTGAATCTTCTTGTTTTATTTATTGATGAAATTTCCATTTAACTGCTGTTCTTGAGTTACATCAGCACAGCAGTCGATAGTTTCGTGGCATTGTGTGTCTGCGTGTGTGTGTTAGTGTGTGTGTGTCTGCGTGTGTGTGTGTGTGTGGGTGGGGGGTGGGGTGGGGTGGGGGGGGTATGGAGACTGAACCAGGTGTGTTTCATCTCTGAGTTTTTCATTATTTGTATGTGTCTGTGTGTGTGTGTTTGTGTGACTTTAATGTCACTGCACCCTTTGTCAAATAAGTCTCAGTAAACATCCTTGTGACTGTTCATCTGTGGAAGAGCAGAAGCATTTTATGAGGAGTATGGGCAAAGTGTGTGTGTGTGCGCGCGCGCGCGTGTGTGTGTGTGTGTGTGTGTGTCAGCATGGAGACTGAACCAGGTGTGTCTGATCTCTGACGTTGTTCCTTATTCCTTTGTGTGTGTGTGTGTGTGTGTGTGTGTGTGTGTGTGTGTGTGGGTGGGTGTGTGCGTGTTTGGGCACTGAACCAGGTGTGTCTGATCTCTGAGTTTGTTCGTTATTGTTTGTGTATGAAATGACATTTTATCACTCACTCTATAGGGACAGTTGGACTTGTGTGTGCACAATGATGCCTTTACTTCCTCTGTTGTGTGTGTTAACATGTGTCTGTTGTGTGTGTTAACATGTGTCTGTTGTGTGTGTTAACATGTGTATGTTGTGTGTGTTAACATGTGTCCGTTGGTGTGTTCACATGTGTCTGTTGTGTGTGTTAACATGTGTCTGTTGTGTGTGTTAACATGCATCTGTTGTGTGTGTTAACATGTGTCTGTCGTGTGTGTTAACATGTGTCCGTTGGTGTGTTCACATGTGTCTGTTGTGTGTGTTAACATGTGTCTGTTGTGTGTGTTAACATGCGTCTGTTGTGTGTGTTAACATGCGTCTGTTGTGTGTGTTAACATATGTCTGTTGGTGTGTTAACATGTGTCTGTTGTGTGTGTTAACATGTGTCTGTTGGTATGTTAACATGTGTCTGTTGTGTGTGTTAACATGTGTCTGTTGTGTGTGTTAACATGTATCTGTTGTGTGTGTTAACATGTGTCTGTTGGTGCGTTAACATGTGTCTGTTGTGTGTGTTAACATGTGTCTGTTGTGTGTGTTAACATGTGTATGTTGTGTGTGTTCACATGTGTCTGTTGTGTGTGTTCACATGTGTCTGTTGTGTGTGTTAACATGTGTCCGTTGGTGTGTTCACATGTGTCTGCTGATGTGTTTTACATGTCATTGTGGCAAGGTTTGTTGTATGCTATGTGTTGTGTGCTATATGTAACAAGTAATGTAACTAATTACCTTTTCAAATTAAATAGCGCAATTATAATTATAATTATAATTAGTGGAATGGAAATGGGCTTGTTACTTATTTCTTTTGTCTTGTGTGAAAATATTAGTGGACAACTGCGGACTATAGCAGACAAATGCAACCTATTCCCCCAATTTCCTGTTTATGATCTAACGTCACCTGACCTTACGGTGTTGCCGTGAATGAGTGAATCAGTCAATCAGCATTAGTCCACACAGTGGTCGACAGTTCAGGCAATGTGAGTTTGCTGTCCTGGAAATATGAACATTATTTTTCCTCCAGATCAAGGACAAAAAAATACTGGTGAGTTGTAGTCCATGTGCAGGGGGGTGTTCCAGAAAGTGGGTTTAGTGAAAACTCAGAGTTAGTTAACTCATAGTAAGTAGTAAACCTCCTAATAGAAGAGTCCTATGGCTTTATTCTCTTAGCAAAACAAAGCCATAGGGCTCTTCTATTAGGAGGTTTACTACTTGCTCTGAGTTAACTAACTCAGAGTTTTCACTAAACCTGCTATTTGGAATACCCTCAGGTGTGAGAACTTTATCCACATCAAAGAATAGTAATTCTAATTTTCTGAATCACCTGGTAAAACAACACACTTCTACAAAGCTAATCACGAAAGACCCCAGCGCTAGCACCGCTGACCAAGGAACCAGTCCATCCACACAGCCAAGGCTTGATTTGATTGGTCAGCCAAGGCTTGATTTGATTGGTCAGCCAAGGTTTGATTTGTGTGGCGCGCATTAATAACAGAATCGGGGCAAAAAGTTAGTAGTAACGCAAAAGGTACTTTTCCTAGTAACTAATTTCTTTCATATGCAGTAACTGGTAAAGTAATTCAATTACTTTTGAAAGAGGTAACTAGTAACTGTAACTAATTACTGCTTCTCAGTAACTCGCACAACACTACATATATCATTGTGTATAATGCTGTGTTGTGTGATATATCATTGTGTATAATGCTGTCTTGTGTTGTGTTGTGTTGTGTGATATATCATTGTGTATAATGCCGTGTTGTGTGATATATCATTGTGTATAATGCTGTGTTGTGTTGTGTGATATATCATTGTGTATAATGCTGTCTTGTGTTGTGTTGTGTTGTGTGATATATCATTGTGTATAATGCTGTCTTGTGTTGTGTTGTGTGATGTATCATTGTGTATGATGATGTGTTGTGTGATGTATTATTGTGTATGATGATGTGTTGTGTGTTGTGTTGTGTGATGTATCATTGTGTATGATGATGTGTTGTGTTGTGTTCTGTTGTGTGATGTATTATTGTGTATGATGACGTGTTGTGTGTTGTGTTGTGTGATGATGATGTGTTGTGTGTTGTGTTGTGTTGTGTTGTGTGATGTATCATTGTGTATGATGACATGTTGTGTGTTGTGTTGTGTGATGTATCATTGTGTATGATGATGTGTTGTGTGTTGTGTTGTGTTGTGTGATGTATTATTGTGTATGATGATGTGTTGTGTGTTGTGTTGTGTGATGTATCATTGTGTATGATGATGTGTTGTGTTTTGTTGTGTTGTGTGATGTATTATTGTGTATGATGACGTGTTGTGTTGTGTTGTGTTGTGTGATGTATTATTGTGTATGATGATGTGTTGTGTTGTGTGATGTGTTATTGTGTATGATGATGTGTTGTGTGTTGTGTGATGTATTATTGTGTATGATGATGTGTTGTGTGTTGTGTTGTGTTGTGTGATGTATTATTGTGTATGATGATGTGTTGTGTGTTGTGTTGTGTTGTGTGATGTGTTATTGTGTATGATGATGTGTTGTGTTGTGTTGTGTGATGTATTATTGTGTATGATGACGTGTTGTGTTTTGTTGTGTTGTGTGATGTGTTATTGTGTATGATGATGTGTTGTGTTGTGTTGTGTGATGTGTTATTGTGTATGATGATGTGTTGTGTGTTGTGTGATGTATTATTGTGTATGATGATGTGTTGTGTGTTGTGTTGTGTTGTGTGATGTATTATTGTGTATGATGATGTGTTGCGTGTTGTGTTGTGTGATGTGTTATTGTGTATGATGATGTGTTGTGTGTTGTGTGATGTATTATTGTGTATGATGATGTGTTGTGTGTTGTGTTGTGTTGTGTGATGTGTTATTGTGTATGATGACGTGTTGTGTGTTGTGTTGTGTTGTGTTGTGTGATGTGTTATTGTGTATGATGATGTGTTGTGTTGTGTTGTGTGATGTGTTATTGTGTATGATGATGTGTTGTGTTGTGTTGTGTTGTGTGATGTATTATTGTGTATGATGATGTGTTGTGTTGTGTTGTGTGATGTGTTATTGTGTATGATGATGTGTTGTGTTGTGTTGTGTTGTGTGATGTATTATTGTGTATGATGACGTGTTGTGTGTTGTGTTGTGTTGTGTGATGATGACATGTTGTGTGTTGTGTTGTGTGATGTATCATTGTGTATGATGATGTGTTGTGTTGTGTGATGTGTTATTGTGTATGATGATGTGTTGTGTGTTGTGTGATGTATTATTGTGTATGATGATGTGTTGTGTTATGTTGTGTTGTGTGATGTATTATTGTGTATGATGACGTGTTGTGTGTTGTGTTGTGTTGTGTGATGATGATGTGTTGTGTGTTGTGTTGTGTTGTGTTGTGTTGTGTTGTGTGATGTATCATTGTGTATGATGACATGTTGTGTGTTGTGTTGTGTGATGTATCATTGTGTATGATGATGTGTTGTGTGTTGTGTTGTGTTGTGTGATGTATTATTGTGTATGATGATGTGTTGTGTTTTGTTGTGTTGTGTGATGTGTTATTGTGTATGATGATGTGT
>NC_044506.1:252500-255000 GCF_902362185.1 Chanos chanos | reverse complement strand
CTAAATAAATTCCCAGACATTTCATTCCTGCTCTACCCCACTGTAACCCACCTGGTAATCCTGGTGGGCCCCCTCCCTTCCACTGCCCCATGATAAACCCCTCTGACTTACCCCAATTCACTCTTGCTGAGGAAGCCTTTTCATAGGTAACCAAATTCCTGTAAAGTGCCTGTATATCTTCCTCTCTTCTAATGAAAATTGTCACATCATCAGCATAGGCTGAAAGTGCTGTTGGCTGTGATCCTTGCACTGACAGACCCTGTAAATCTACCCTTAACCTACACAACAGGGGCTCTATGGCTAGACTGTATAACTGCCCTGAAAGGGGGCACCCCTGTCTAATGCCTCTACGTACCATCACTGGATAACTAAGCCCACCACCAACCTTAATCATCACTGAAACCCCTGTATACAGTAGCTTAACCCAAGCCACAAAACTGTCCCCAAGACCAAAAGCCCTCAAAGTTTTAAAAAGATAAGTGTGGTCAACTCTGTCAAAAGCTTTCTCTTGGTCTATGGACAACAATCCCAAGTCTTGTGAGTTTTTCTCAGTCAACTCAATCACATCACGAACAAGAAAAATATTGTCCATAATTGTGCGACCAGGCACACAATAAGATTGACTTGTATGAATAATTGTGTCCATATATTCCTTCAGCCGGTTAGACAAACATTTTGAAAGGATCTTGTAATCAGTACACAATAGGGATACAGGTCTCCAGTTTTTTAAAAGTCCAAGATCTCCTTTTTTTGGGAGAAGAGATAAGACTGCTCTTGTACAACTAGTAGGTAAAAGACCACAATTAAAAGAAACTTTAAAAACCTCCAGCAGATCTTGCCCTATTAGACCCCAGAAATGTTTATAAAATTCTGCCGGCAGCCCATCAATGCCAGGTGCCCGGCCAGTAGAGAGCTGCTGGACAGCCATGGTCAGCTCCTGAAGTTCAATTTCTGAGTTTAACGAATCAGCTTGGGCTGATCCCAGTTTTGGCAGACCATTACATAATTCCTCAACACACAATGAATCACAATCACCCTCACTGTATAGATCCGCATAGAAATCCATGGCAATCCTCCTCATCTCCACTGGATCTGTCGTCAGATTTCCACTGGCATCCTGAAGATGAATCATCTGTGTCTGCGTCCTTACTTTCTTTTCCAAATTAAAGAAGAATGAGCTTGGAGCGTCCATGTCCTTTAGTGTGGTATAACGGGCTCTTAAAAGAGCCCCTTTTGCCTGCTCCTGAAGAAAAGAGCCTAACGCCCTCCTCTTGTTTTCCAGAGCTTGCTCAGCTCTTGGATTTCCTTTATTAATTATTTCATTTTCAATAGAACTGATATCCCGCTCCAGATTCCATATTGTATTTCTAATAATTTCAGAGTTATGAGTCGTATATTGCTGACAATAAAGCCTGATCTGTGTCTTCCCCACCTCCCACCACTGGACAAGATTATCAAATTTATTCTTCTGGGATTTCCATATCTTCCAGAAAACAGAAAAATTTTCACAAAAAAAGGCATCATGTAATAATTTAATATTAAAACGCCAGTAAAAGGAGGATTTTGCTGTTGATGATAAAATATAATCCATAGCCACAAGATGATGATCAGAAAAAGCACAAGGTGAAATAAAAACTCTGGAGACCCTACTGTTGACATTTTTACAGATGTACAGCCGGTCCAGCCGAGCTGCACTAACTCTCCCATCATTCATTTTGACCCATGTGTACCGCTTCACATTTTCATTTTTTACTCTCCAAATGTCGATCAAATTGTATTCTGTGATTAATCTAGAGAGTGCGTCTGCTGACTGTGGGTGAAGCTCTTCTCCATTTCTGTCCATAGTAAAGTTTAAAGTGCAGTTCCAATCACCTCCCAGTACAAGGACTAGATTACTGTCATATTGTTTTAATGTATCTTTAATTTTTTGGAACAGTCTCAAGCGATCAGCACCACAATTGGGGGCATAAACATTAACAAAGACAAAACCTGCATTTTTTATATTCACCTGGACTATCAAAACCCGTCCCTGCTCCAACTCACATGATTTCATGTTTGCTACCCTGAGCCTTGGAGAGAATAAGATGGCAACCCCTGCACTAACATTTGATCCATGACTTAGAACAACCTGACCCTCCCATGATAGTCCCCAGTCCCTTTCATTCTCTACGTCGCTATGTGTCTCCTGCAACAATATGACATCCAAATTTTTATTCTTAATCATTTCCATTAACACTGCCCTTTTATTTCTATCCCTCCCCCCATTAATATTTAAAGACCCTACCCTTATTCTTTCCATAAGTAAGAAAGATAGAAGAAAAGAAAGAAGACAGATAGGGAAAACAGAATAGAGGAAGGAAGACACCCTTAGTGACGTGTTCATTTCAACACTTTCCGCAAAGCAGGGGCTTTCCCCTTTCTTAACTTAGTCAAAATTTTCTTCAATCTGAACCTTTTCTGTTTGCTTAGCTCTTCATAGGTTGCAGTTCTCCTTAATTTC
>NC_044506.1:207500-247500 GCF_902362185.1 Chanos chanos | reverse complement strand
CAAAAAATGTTTCGTGTTTATTGAATAATGCCTTTTACAACAAAGCCTTTATACCACTATTAAACTGTACGCTATTAAAATTATGTACACTATTAAAATTAAAACATCATAACGACACGACGTGTCTGTGCAGGGTTGTTAACATATAACGTCACTATGCCTTAACTGTACAACATCTCAAAATGGCCTTCAAGTTTCCGCCACTTATAGATCTTATTTTGACATTAACGCCGGGTTATTCTAAATGATGACAGAAACCCTTTTTTAACGGGAAGGATGTTTGTTTGTTTCTTTAAAAATACTGTTTTATTTTTAAGTATTATGCTGTAGTTTGCGCTTTAACAGAGACCACTTAGGGAAACATTTCATTTTCACCAGTGTGTTCGTTTTTGTCTCGTCTTGGACATATACAGCAGATATTGATTGGATCGATCGTGGGTGGAGCGAATTTTGATATTCTTGGATTTCAGTTACTGGATTATACACATTTTTTATTACATTTTTAAGAGCAAATTCTAATCTAAAGAGCCCCAAAATATTCATTTATGTACTCGTGTTGTTTTAAAGCGTGTTTTCACCAAGAGTAATTCACGGAAATTAACGAACGGAAATTACACGCTGAGTGTTGCCCTTTAAAATTGTATTTGTAGGCTGGCGAGTGGATAAGCGAGCAGTAAACAGCACAGTGCTTCAGTCCGGACTGCCTAAATTCAGAATTATTCGTCTTTGTAGAATCTGAAGGAGGGCAGACTATCTATAATATCAGTCTGTTTACAATATCGTGGCTGGAAATAGCGTAACCCGCAGCTAGGAAAGTATCAGTTTAAGGGTTTATCAGTTTAATTGTCTAAATATTCGTTAGATGATGGGTGCGGGTGATGAATTAAAATGAATCGGTAAACTGGCTACTTATAAAATTTTTAAAAGTATTTTCAAAGACATTCCTGTTAAAATACCACAAATACAAGCAGAGCGTAGGTCTCTGGATAGGCCTATACGTGGTTTAAAAAAATAATGTCAAAGAACCGTTTTCACTTTTAATCGGAAATTCTCCAATGTTATGATCAGTACAAAGTTTACTCTGTCTTTTGACAGGATTACGTTCGAGTATAAATGAGCGACATTATAACAGGAATTGTGAAAATGACTTCCGAGTTAATGGGGAAGTACAAAGGTGCCATGCGCTTTGAAACATATTCGTTAGCTAACAGGAGAAAATACCTAAGGGAGCGAGGTTTCACACCTGTCTCGGCGCAACCTGCTTATTGGATGGACAATCTTGCAGCTAGTGAAACATTATTATGAAAACGACTGAAAGAAATTTACGCTGAAAACACTGCGAGTAAGAGTATTCGCATTTTCAGTGCATTTTGACTCGGCTGAACGGAGCTCCCGGTTTAAGCGAAGCCTTGTCAGTAATGCTCACAGGTTCAGGCCTTAGGTGCTGCTAGACTCCACAGTGTTCTTCACCGGTAGTAAAATCATACAGTGTTTCTCATTTCCTGTGTCATCCCGTTCGACGGCAGATTGTTGCTTCCTTTGTGTCTGATTATCATTGCGTAGACTATAAAAAGTCTCACTAAATAATATCGAGAGAGTTGGTTGTTTAATTAATGTACAGGCACAGTGAAAGATGGCGTTATTACATTTGAAATGTTTCGATGGTAAACGATATGAAATCTGCGCCGTGTAAACTGTTCCTATCATTTTAGAACACACCAGCTTTTCGTAAGACTCGTTATTCTCACTGATGGAGCTGTTAATTCCTCCGGGTGCTGAAACACCGCACAAACAGTTTAACCACCTCAGAACTGAAGCGGACAGCTTTAGTAACTCCAAAACTTAGATGAGGACCAACTATTGAAACAAAGACGGAAATTATCACGTATTTTTGCGATAGGCCTAAACCTCAAGAAAGCATAAAATTTTGCACATATTTTTTGCATGGTGTTTCCGAATAAAACAACACCCAAATAATAATAATAATAATTATTATTATTATTATTATGTTGTTGTTGTTGTTGTCCTTCTTGTTTCCTGTTCTTGTTCTGGTTATTTCTTGTTTGTTGTTGTTGCTGTTGTTTTGGTGTCTAGTTTTGTTACGCTTATTTTTTCGCGTGTTTGTATAATGTGACTGTGCCGCTGAACCAACTTTCAGGCGAAGGCAAAGGCGTGAAAGGTCAGAGAGGACTTTTAAAAGTGACACAGCCAGTAACAGCTCGTAGCAGCCGGTAACAGCTCCTAGGTGTTAAATATTACCCTTGTGGTGACACAGTTATTCAACAGTTAGAACAGAAATACAATATACATCATACAACATCCCCTAAAACGTAAAAGCATCAACCTTTCAAGTACCAGCTCTATTAGAATGTGAATAAGTGACTTCAGGGTGATCCATTTGCTTTACAAAAGTACAGTTCGCTTCATAAACGGCTGGGAGAGGGGCAAGTTGCTCAGATAAACCTTCCACATAGTTGAAAGAATTGAAGAATAACGTGTAAACACAGAGGAAATAAAAGGCCTAGCCTACATTTTGTGTTCGTTTTATTTTAATCAAACAAAGACAGTAACGCTAACCATGAAACAAACGGGCTTAGGAGCAAAAACACAATATCTGGATCAATCCTGCCTAGAGCTATAAACACAACACATACACAACACACACATACACACACACACACACACACACACACACTCCAAGCTCTCAAGCGACAAATCGATACGGAAGCATCTGGCAGGCACTGGTCACAGTCCTAAAACTACAAAAACTGCAGAAAGATTCCCAGTCGGTTTAAGACACCAGAAAAGTGAGTAGCATTTTCGGTTAATGGCGTGTTTGATTGTTATATAGGCTACAGACACAACTGCGTGACCGTAAGCGATAGGCAAGGTGAGCTGTTTTTATCTTGCTCACCGGACAGCTGTAACTGGTTGCCAGGCGGAACGATTCACGTCAACATTTTCAACCAATTTCAGCGCTTTATTCGCTTCGCCAAGTCCCCGTCAACAGCTTTCTTTGTGCCCAGAGAGAGAGAGAGAGAGAGAGAGAGAATGTTAAAATCAACTGATTTTCAGATAAAAAAATTTATATAAATGCTTCGTCTTTTTCTTCTCAGACACAAACTACTACAAAATCTATCACTTTGGCTGCAAGAGCCTGTGCTGTGCCCTAATGGAGGGCAAAGCTAAAGAAAAAAAGATTCGTGGTGCTTTGTGTGTGTGTGTGTGCGCGCGCGTGGCCCTTGTACAAGGTTGAAGGGGTTAACATGGGTAAGGATTGGTTTGCAACATCTGTCAGATTTTTTTTCTACGCACAGATGAGAGGGGCGAGAGGAGTGGCGAGGTTTCGCTTAGAGGCGGGGTGGATCGATAAAGTGAGTGAGAGGAAGGGATCAGACGAAAACCAAGGCTAAAAATCTCTTCAGAAGGAAAGAGAAAAGGAGATATGGCGAAGGGAATGGTTTTCAGAGGAAAGCAATAAAATGACCTCTCTGATATCGAAGGATGCTCCACAGTAGCGGTTTGTGTTGGTTGTGACATGTCCGTGCGCGTTCAAACTCACATTTAACTACGCGCCAGGGCAACGAACGAACCGGAATTGTGGACAATACACACGACGTCCGGTGCTGTAACGACGTGGGTCAGTCAGCGTTTATGGAGTCTGCATTTGATCCTTACTAGCTGTGAAAAGACAAGTGAGAGCAATGTCCACCGTCCTTCCTTTTCTCGGGAACTAATCACGATTCTGGTAAACGAAAAGGCACCTATAGAAGTTCATGGCAACTATGATGAAAGGAATCGCTTCAGTCTGGTGCTGAAATAAAGTGGGCAACTACATGGCAATATAGAATTTGCGGTATGTACACAATAAAATAGGTTATTTCCTTGAGAAATTTTATTACATTTTTACACTGAAAAATAATCGTTTAAATTTTTTAAAGGCCCGAAATTTGAAATGATTATGCAAGTGCAGTGAAATTCAGGTAGCCATTGCGTCAAGATTATTGTTTCTGTCTCCTGCAGGGCGTCCTCCTAACATGGGACAATGTTCTGTGTGCAGGACGAACACACATGGAGCAGCGCAACCCGGCAGTGATCTGATGTAGTCTTTCTAATGGAGGGCCAGCTCAGTCAATCATTCATATATCCACTCCCGAACCTGAAAACCTGCCTAATGAGAAATCAATAAGTCCATATTTTATTTGGCTATATTACAACAGAGGTGTGCACAGGGAGAGAGAGAGAGAGAGAGAGGGAGAACAAGAGGAACTGGACAGACAAGCAAACAAAAGGAGAAGAGAGGAGTTGCTATTGATCGTGTGGTGGTTGATAAAGGGATGGATGTGAATGTGAGGGAAACGGCGGCTGACAGCCATATGACCATTAGCTGCACAGCCACTGACGGAGCAGTGGAGCTGCAGTCCAGAGACGTCCTGCCCTTCTTTCCCAAGGCTGTGAGTGTGGAGGCACACGAGGAGTGCCAGGACCCCCCTCTGTCCTCTGTGGACGGATACGGAGGAGACTCACCCTCCCGAGGTGGAGCTACCTACACCACCTTAACACCTCTGAGCTCACACATGCAGCTACAACCACAGTGCCAACACCAGCTCTGCTATCCTGCTGCAAACCTCATGGGCACCTTTACCCTCATGCATGAGGAGCGAAATGTGGCAGGCAGGGAGGGGACATTCACCCCTTACACACCCCACCCTTGCCTCTCACTCCCCTCCATCAGCCCTGGCCATATCCCGGGGTATGGTAACCATTACAGTGGTTTTGAGAATCATAGTAGTCATATGACTCTGAGTGGGTGTGGTGATGTAGGTGTGGAGTTCAGCTGCAAGTCTAACTTTTCTCCAGTAGGGGGCAGTAAAGTGGCCTCTCCCCAGCATGCTGCAGATTCATTTGACCCACTCACATACGAGCCCCCCCGGACACATATGCCTGTGCATAGCTGTAGTGCACACCCACATTCAGAGGAGATCAATACCAGGGAGGTGGCCCAGAGGATCATGGGAGAGCTGAAAAGATACAGCATTCCCCAGGCGGTTTTTGCGGAGCGTGTGTTGTGTCGTTCTCAGGGAACGCTGTCCGACCTACTCAGGAATCCCAAACCCTGGGCCAAGCTCAAATCAGGACGAGAAACCTTCAAACGAATGTCCCAATGGTTACAGGAGCCAGAGTACCAGAGAGTAGCTTCATTACGACTTGAGGGTAGGTAAATCGTGCACACACACACACACACACACACACACACATCCTCAGACATAAACACACATACACACACTTTTCCATTAGATGTCAGTGAAATGTAGACTCTAATTTTCACCTAGAAACGCCATTGTAATTTAGTATGATTCTGTCCTCTCAAGATCTCGCTTGCTTTGTCCCGTGCAAAAGCTACAAGATAGTGCTCAAGTGTTCAACAACTGGCAATTGTCAATTCTCTCATATTGTATGTCAAACTAACCAATCAGCTGTAGACTTATTTGTATGGGAGATAACATAACTAGCTTAATTAATAGCCATGTTAGCAGAACTAGCATTGGTCAGAGTATGACACCCACAGTACATGTTATGGTCATCACTGCTCTGTTTCACTGTTGATCTGTTTGTATCTAAAATTGTGGAGGCTGCTTGTGTGTGTGTTTTTTAAACCGTGTCAACCTCTGTCCTGCCCTGCTGTTCTGGGCTTGGGCCGTAAAGGTCTGTGACAAACCAGAGCACATGGAAGATGTTTCTCTTTGTTCTCTTTAGAAGTTCATGTGTATTGTTACTAAGCTGAAACCATGATCAGGATTGTCAAACCTGCAGCTGAAGTCAAAGTAACTGCATTAACAACCATGTGCCAGTGTTATAATATGTTAAACAAACATGTGTCAGGCTTAGAATCCCACAGCACACCACTCAGGTGTAAACCATAGTTCAGTTATTTTTAAAAAAAACCCAAATACAAATACAGTCCAGTCCAAAGGGTTAGGGTTAAATACAGTCCAGTCCAAAGGGTTAGGGTTAAATACAATCCAGTCCAAAGGGTTAGGGTTAAATACAATCCAGTCCAAAGGGTTAGGGTTAATACAAATACAATCCAGTCCAAAGGGTTAGGGTTAATACAAATACAATCCAGTCCAAAGGGTTAGGGTTAAATACAGTCCAGTCCAAAGGGTTAGGGTTAATACAAATACAATCCAGTCCAAAGGGTTAGGGTTAATACAAATACAATCCAGTCCAAAGGGTTAGGGTTAGGGTTAATACAAATACAATCCAGTCCAAAGGGTTAGGGTTAGATAGATAGATAGATAGATAGATAGATAGATAGATAGATAGATAGATAGATAGATAGGGTGGTGGAAAGTTGATAAAACATATATTATTAAACCAGTAGAACCTAAGAGTGGCAGAAATGTATGGGAATTAGTGATGGTGAAGTGAAGGGTTAGGGTTAGTTTTAAAGAACAGTTGGAAGTGCATTTATACTGCCACTCCAACACATTTATTGGGACAGTCTAAAATGCTTAAGGTGAAAAACACTTAACGTGGTTTAAAGTACCACAAATGAGAGGTAGAAACCCCAGACTGCTTACATTTATAGCTATTCCATAGTACTGAATATATCCAATGTAGTCAGAAGGGAAATAGTGTAAATATTGATTATGCATTTTCTTTGCCCATATCCGCTTAACGAACAAAAACATACCTAAAATGATAACTAGAGACTCTTCCGAGATTATAACTTTCCCTTAATTAAAACATTAACTTTCCCTCAGCACTAACCATATCCAAAAGTTGAAAAAGAATGTAGTCAGAAGGGAAAATACTTCAAATGCTCATTTAACGTTTTCTTTGGGCACATATCCACGTAACGAGCTAAACCATGGGCAAAGAAAAGCTTTAATGGGTATTTGGAGTATTTCCCTTCTAACTGCATTCGCAGGCTTTTGGATATGGTTAGTGCTGAAGGAGAGACAGTTTTGAGTCTCTGGCTAACATCTTAGATAGACTGTAGCTCGTTAAGCAAATGCGCCCAAAGAAAACACTTAATGAGTATTTAAAGTATTTCCCCTCTAACTATGTTCTCAAACTTTTGGATATATTTAGTACTCTGGAATAGCTACAAATGTGAGCAGTTTGGAGAGTCCCCTTTATATTTGGTCCTTTAAACCGTGTTAAGCATTTTTCTATGCTACATTTTAGACTTATGTTTTACTATGGGGACAGTGAGTGGAACACATGCCCAGAATGCTGTTGTCTGGCTTGGATACTCGCTCATATGCAGACATGTATAATAGAGCTAATCCTCTTTAAATGATGAAAGAGACAGTAACACATGAGTAATATGCTCAGATTAACCTTTTTGATTAATTTTCCAGCAGCAGCGGTTTGGACTCAATCATTGAACCTCTTGGGTGTTTTGCAGGGGCAGCAGTGGGTGATGAGGGAAGGCAGTCTGTGTTGGTCTATTGGGGGCTTCGTTCAGAGTCAAGTAGAACCCCAAGATTTCCAACTTCTGCTTAGAAGCAGCTATATGTCAATTCTAAGGGCTTAGAATTTGGTCCCTATCAATATCCAGCGACTACTGAATTGTCCCTAGCAATAATTTTGATCGAAAAATTAACATATAACCACTGGTGTCTGTCGGTGTCCATCTAATCAATGTATTTGGTACACAAACGGTTAACTGATCTCGTTCTTTACCACGAGTCCCGCCTCCCTATCCCAATATGGCTAATAGGATTGGCTTTGCCGTTTCTCGCTAACATGTGATAGGCTGTAGCTACCTCTGGTTGTAAGAAGCGGCAAGCCTCGTCAACTAGATGTGCATGTAGACTAAGGGAGGAGGACACCATCCTTACACTGCGATTTCACCCACTGCAAGTCTGTATAAGACAAACAGGAACTGGTAAACAATAGATTCATATACCTTTGATAAATATTCATCTAAACTGACAAGATATTTCTTTCATTTGCAGGCTAAAGATTTTTTCTAGACAATGGTTGGTCTGCAGAGTGAAAATCGGAGTGTACATAGGTGTGTGTGTGTAACATGTGTGCGTTTTGCTATGTGCGTATGAGTGTGAAGAATCTGGTACATGGGCTCTGAAACGATGCAGGGACAATACATTTGAATACAGAGGAATTCGGAGCTCTTTGCTGTGATGTGATGCAATCTGATACAGCTCTTCATATTTGTTTAATGTAGACTTTCATTTTCCCGTATAAATTAAAATAAGCCAATTGTGTAAAAGTGGCATTGCTTACCCTCAAATCGATATATTTCATAAAAGACCAGGGAATCCTAAGTATTTTGTTACTTTATGGCCTGGGGAAGAAATGGAAGACAAAAGTATCACTTAAGAATTACATGTCAGCGTTTATTACTTTTCCAGTAGACACAGACAAAAAAAGACTTACTGTATGAACAAACATTTTCACATTATGAATATAAACTGAAGTCTGTCTCACACCCTCACTTTTGCAGTTAGTTAAGGGGAGAAATACGGAAAAATATTATTAAAAAAACACAGAAGTCTTAGTCTTTCAGTACACTGAAATTAATGAAAGTTGCAAAGCCCCTCTAACATTAAAAACAAAATGAATATTACATTTTCACCGATGGCACAAATTAGAGCCAAAGAAACTAGAAAAGGAGATGACAAAAAAAACCACGTGTTGCACCATGCTGTCTCACCAGGTGAGTGGTAAGATTTGTCGTGCTACCACTGTACTATCCTACAGACCTTACAAACTTGCCTTACTTTTGCCCAATTTTATTTCCTTCTCTAAAATCCAAATGTCTTCCAAACTTTAGATTTTAGATTTGACAGTGCACTGTCGGCGTTGTCGGTCACGCTGCTCTTATTTTTACCTTACAAGCAAAGCGAACGTTACTCTCGTAAAAGGTGAAAGGTCAACGCGAGACACTGTGCAGACGTCGTTTACAGCTAGGTTTACACTAAAGTAGAATTAGCAGCAAAGCTTCAGTCAACCCATTCGTAACTTTAGAACCGGGCCGTCGACCGGTTCATGGTACATTTCGATCGACCCAGGGGCCCGCGTATCAACGTAGTCGTATCTTTAACGTTAAAACCAGTTTTCCGATTTGTATCGGTGAATTGCCACACCTTTTTTGTGTATGTGTGTGTCTGTCTGTCTGTCTGAGAGAGAGAAGGAAAGAGTGAGAGTTTGTGTGTGAGTATGTATGTGTTCTGTGGTGTGTGTGTGTGTGTGTGTGTGTGTTCTGTGGTGTGTGTGTGTGCGTGGGAGTAATGAAAACTGAATAATCATAGAATAAGACAAAATCTTTACTGTGAAGTCTTCTAATCACAGTAGCCTATGCTGCCTGGTGGATTTTATCCAACGTGGTTATACTGGGGCACCTCCTATGCCAGACGCTGTGGACACACTGCTGGATTAGAGGTGGACACACTGCTGGATTAGAGGTGGAGAACATGCTGGATTAGAGGTGGAGAACATGCTGGATTAGAGGTGGAGAACATGCTGGATTAGAGGTGGAGAACATGCTGGATTAGCTGTAGTAATGATCCTGTGGGGTTGGATGAGGAATTAAGCTCAAATCTCAGGTTTCATTAACTTTAATGTGGAAATGTGTTTTCATCAGTATATTTCCTTCGAGCATGACTAAATTTAAGTTTAACTAAACTAACAGTTTAACAGTGCTGAACTAGACTGTTATCTTGAGTTAGTGCAAGTGATGGAAGGGCACTTAACATACTATCAAATGTGGATTCAAATGAGGTATGAATTGTGTAAATTGGTGAACAATGTACAGTGTGTTTGGTTTATTGTGAGCAGAATTAGCAGATATCAGTAAATACTTACCTACTGGCTGTATAACTTGAGGTTGTGATGTAACTGGTTAGAGTAGTGCTTCTCAACTCCAGTCCTGAGGGCCCCCTGTCCTGCATGTCTTTGTTTTAACTTTTCATTGGCTCAGGATTGACACACCTGATTCCTCTGATCAATTAATCATCAAGCCCTCGATCAGGTCAATTAACTGTGATAATGAAGAGTTAAAACATGCAGGACAGGGGGCCCCCAGGACTGGAGTTGAGAACCACTGCTTTAAAGGATGTACCCAGTGTCCTAAGAAGGTTAATGAGTGCAATTAACACACACTACAATCCTTAACACACACTACAGTCCTTAACACACACTGCAATCCTTAACACACACTGCAATCCTTAACACACACTACAGTTACACCTACATTTCAGTGCTGTGCATAAGAGCACACACTGCAATCCTTAACACACTTTCACTCAGTCCCATTTCCACTGATTGTCATACCATCACATACACACTGTTTTACTCCCGTGATAATTCAAATAAAATGATTACTTTTTTTGGTGTTACATTTGTCTTGGCCCATATTTTCCATAAACACTGTCTGTGTCAGTTTGTGTGAAAAAGAAATGTCGTCTTCTTTAATGTATTGATTTTTCTGCAGCATGCAAGAGGAAGGATTTTGATCAGGGATCAGTGGAGCGGAACCAGGGGCCCAAACGTACACGACTGGTGTTCACAGACCTGCAGCGGCATACCCTTATGGCTATTTTTCGGGAGAATCGACGACCCGCTAAAGATCTACAGGTCACTATTGCCCGGCAGCTGGGCCTAGACCTTAGCACCGTCAGTAACTTCTTTATGAACGCTCGGCGCAGAAACCTGGACCGCTGGGCTGATGACCCTCGGCCCTCTTCCACGGACTCCAGCTTCTCTTTCAGCACTGCCTGACATGCAGCCACCTGATTGGACCAGAGACCGATTGACATATGATACCCCCAGCCAGGGTGGATGGGGCAGAGCTAGTATGATACATAGCCTGAGTGGGCGATGCCAGTATGATACAAGGCCCATGTGATTGGGTCAAGCTAGTATGATACATAACCCACATTAGTGGGCGGTGGCAGTATGATACCAAGCCAACATTACTGGGCGGTGGCAGTATGATACCAAGCCAACATTACTGGGCAGTGGCAGTATGATACCAAGCCAACATTACTGGGCGGTGGCAGTATGATCCAGAGCCCATGAGTGAGTGGACTCAGTGTGACACATGGTCACTGCGAGTGGACTCAGTATGACACATGGTCACTGCGAGTGGACTCAGTATGACACATGGTCACTGTTAGTGTGTGGGAACAGTACAACATACAGCCTACATAAGTGGGCGGGGTCAGAATGATACATAGGCTATGCAAGTGGGCTGGGCTACGTTGACACAGTCAGTGCAAGTGGGACGACCCATGAAACACACAGCTCATGGTGAGAGCTACACCACTGAAGAATGGGGTTTTATGATAAACCATGTGAGTAGGAGTGTTAAAATGGTTTGGGCCAAAGTACAGTTATGAGTGAAAGTGCAAGAGACAGGAGTTGGGCGGGTCAGGGATTTAGAGAGAAGTGTGTAGTGGAGTAATGAGGAAGTCATGCCTCACAAAGCTAATTTGATTGGTGACTGACGTTAATCTCCTCAAGCCTAATTTATGCTCTTGTATTGATATTTTACCCTGATTTAATCAGCCTGCATGAATACAAAGATCTCTGAGTGGGTAATACAATATCCCGAAATAACAGTTTTCTCCTTACGAATTTGAATGATCAGAATTTGAATGAGTTAAGGCAAGTGAAATGTGGGGTCGTTGTGTTTTGAACTTTAAGCCAAAGAAAAGGTGGCAGTTTCCCTCAGAATGTATCATTTACTGATACAGCCATCAGGAGTGCTGGAGACAGACAGGTCTACATACAACATATAAAAGTCTTTACGCACTGACTGTAGAACTGGGATAGATAAATAATCAATCTGTTGATTTGTTATTGGATAACTGTTTGAACTGGTCTGATTTGTTTCATTGCTTTAACTTGCTGCCAACTCATATTTACACTTTTGTAATACCTTTATCTGTCTGTGTGTCTGTCAGAAGGAGGCGCTGTGTCCAGAAAATGGTTTTAAGCTTGAAAAAATCAATATAGCAGCAGAGAGAGAGAGAGAGAGAGAGAACAGGGAACAGGTTTCTCTCAGAGTGACACAGAGAAACACAATCATTTTAGTCAGAGTATGAGAAATAGCAAATGACTGCGTCAGCACAGCCCAGGAGTGTGAGTGTGTGTCTGTGTGAGTCTGAAGTGAAGTTAGAGAGGTGGTTAAGAGCAGCACCTTACACTGTCTGGACTAGTGGCACCCCCCGTGGTCTAATCAAGTACTGCATCTGACAATTTTTCCCCAGCCTTCCATTCCCATATGAACAAATCAAAAGCGTTTATCCAGCAGTCAGGTCTGGCTGTCTGAGTGAGAGTGTTTATCTAGCAGTCAGGTCTGGCTGTCTGAGTGAGAGTGTTTATCCAGCAGTCAGGTCCGGCTGTCTGAGTGAGAGTGTTTATCCAGCAGTCAGGTCCGGCTGTCTGAGTGAGAGTGTTTATCCAGCAGTCAGGTCTGGCTGTCTGAGTGAGAGTGTTTATCTAGCAGTCAGGTCTGGCTGTCTGAGTGAGAGTGTTTATCCAGCAGTCAGGTCCGGCTGTCTGAGTGAGAGTGTTTATCCAGCAGTCAGGTCCGGCTGTCTGAGTGAGAGTGTTTATCCAGCAGTCAGGTCCGGCTGTCTGAGTGAGAACAGGTGTAAGTCTGTTGTCCTAACAGGCTTTGTGTAAAAAGCACTGAGAGGTTAAAAGACAACTCCTGCATGAGGAGAACCTCACAGTCGAGAGGCAGTAAAGTCTAAAATCCATCCTGACAATTCAGACCAGCCTTCACTTTGCATTCATCACAACAGACATTATCAGTACTAACAGTAACAGTGGGACAGCTGTGTCAGAATAGGACTTTGTCTCCAGTGTCGAGTCTGCTCAGTCTGTAGAGAACACAGATGTCCCTGCAGTTTTAGGAGAGAAGTTTGTGAAATGGAAGTTCTTGTTCCTTTTGCTCTTCCTGTGCTGTTTGTGTAGTCTGAACACTCCATTTTAGACACTCATCTCATTCAAACAGAAAAACAACAGGGTGGAGGAGCCCTCCTCTCTTGTAACAGAAACCTGTACCTGAATGTTGCTACGAACCAAAGAACACACACTTCAACGTCTGATGACTTCCACATTCCTGTGAAACCTCATGTGAAGTGTGTGCTGTTTCAAACTGTGATTTGGATTTATGCAGTTGTTCCAAGACCCAAGGTCTGTGGTACCCTACCAATAAATGTGTCCACAAATTTACAACACAGCTGCACAAAAGCGGATGCACATCATAGATTCAGAGGGTTATTCACCATCCTCCAGACTGTTACCATTATTCCCCGTTTCTGTGGCTAAAACACTTCTGTGCCACAAACACTTTTGTTGAAAGAAAAAATAAGCAAAAAGAAAAAAGGAAACAAAATAGAAAGAAAGAAAACTGGAAAATCTACCTTAACTGTCAGACAATATTTCAAAACAGCCCCTTTTGCAACAGTCAAAGTCTTAAGCCCTACTAGAATTCAAACCTGCCAACAGGAAGCCAACTGTGTGCACTTTTCCATTTCAAGTGAATGTAGCTGTCTTTGTAAGATTAAATACACCTGTGTAACACAACCCTGCAGGTCACTGCATAGAAAGTGATATGAAGATAACAGTGCTACACGGCACAGAGTTATTGTCAGACACAAGGACAGGGATGGAATAGATTTCACAGGCCCCGAGAATCCCAAGGAGCACTGTTAAACCAGTTATCAAAGGCAGGGAGAACACAAAACCACCCGTAACCCTCACAGAACAAGTTACTCTCCAAAACTCAGCAGCAGCACAAGAAAACTGGTCAGACCAGCAGTCAACTGTGTCGCAGCTGAGATGGGGAAAAAACTGACACCCCAAATCCTCACTCCACCAATCTGGGCTGTACCACAGTGGTGAGGAGGAAGTCAAACTTGAAAAACACTGCGTGAGGTCCTATCTTGAATTGGTAATACACATGTAGGAATCTCTGCAGTAATTGGGGGGGGGGGGGGGGGGGGGGGCAAGCCTGTGATCGGATTTGGCCTTGATGCCAAGCCCTGTGTGGTGGAGGAAGAAAGGGCACAGCTCACCACTCAGAACACCCCCATAAAGTGCGCTATGGTGGTGGTACTACTGTGGGATTGCTTTTCATCAACAAGGTTGTCAAAACGGAGGGTAAAACTGATGGAGCAAAAAAAAGATACTGAAGCAAAGCCTTGTATAGTCTGTGCAAACAATGCAAATGAGATGGATTCCTATTTCAACAGGACGCTGACACCCAACTCAAAGCTGTTATGATACACAGCTAAAACTGCAGGAGGAGACGACTGAGCAACCAAGTGAGTTTCAAAATCCTGATTAAAACCATCCCACTCCCCTCCACCCGCAGGGCAAACATCACTCCTGCAACATGTGAGTGGCCAGTTACAACACACCACCACAAAAAGAGGCTGAAATTGCTGCAAAATTTTAGACGACTACTCAGAGGGCGTGAATACTTTTTGAAGAGAGATTTGTGTTTTGTGTTTTTTTGAAAGTGATTATGTCCCATCAAAATATTGAGGATATTTTACACCAAAAACAAAACAAAACTGTATATTTAAACCTCTGACAATCCAAGACATCAAGTTGCATTGCACATAGTGCCCCTACAGTGAAGAAAAGGCAAGACAACCCAAGACACACCATGGTATACTCCAACTAAACACGACTAAGAGAACATTTCAAACACCTGGCACAGGGGACCATAGCAGTGGATTATACCCACAACCTGAACATCAGTACAGATACCAGGTTACACAACATTTCACTAACTTGGTGCTCAGAAACAAAATGCTGAATGTTTCTACCCTGGCTTGAATGTTTCTACCCTGGCTCATACGAGTAGGGAAGAGTTCGGCCCTGACAGTCACTACTGTAGTCTCATTAATACTGCAGACAGTCACTGCCGTAGTCTCATTAACACTGCATACAGTCACTGCCGTAGTCTCATTAACACTGCAGACAGTCACGACCGTAATCTCATTAACACTGCAGACAGTCACTGCCGTAGTCTCATTAACACTGCAGACAGTCACTGCCGTAGTCTCATTAACACTGCAGACAGTCACTGCCGTAGTCTCATTAACACTGCAGACAATTACTACCGTAATCTCATTAACACTGCAGACAGTCACTACTGTAGTCTCATTAACACTGCAGACAGTCACTACCGTGGTCTCATTAACACTGCAGTCAGTCACTACCGTAGTCTCATTAACACTGCAGACAGTCACTACCGTAATCTCATTAACACTGCAGACAGTTACTACTGTAGTCTCATTAATACTGCAGACAGTTACTACTGTAGTCTCATTAACACTGCAGACAGTCACTACCGTAATCTCATTAACACTGCAGACAGTTACTACTGTAGTCTCATTAACACTGCAGTCACTGCCGTAGTCTCATTAACACTGCAGTCACTACCGTAGTCTCAATACTGCAGACAGTCGCTACTGTAGTCTCATTAACACTGCAGACAGTTACTACTGTAGTCTCATTAACACTGCAGACAGTCGCTACTGTAGTCTCATTAACACTGCAGACAGTTACTACTGTAGTCTCATTAACACTGCAGACAGTTACTACTGTAGTCTCATTAATACTGCAGACAGTTACTACTGTAGTCTCATTAATGCTGCAGACAGTTACTACTGTAGTCTCATTAAAGCTGCAGACAGTTACTACTGTAGTCTCATTAATACTGCAGACAGTTACTACTGTAGTCTCATTAAAGCTGCAGACAGTTACTACTGTAGTCTCATTAATACTGCAGACAGTTACTACTGTAGTCTCATTAATACTGCAGACAGTTACTACTGTAGTCTCATTAAAGCTGCAGAAACCACAGCCAAGCATATGACCATTCCATAAAATCATGTATTTAAAGATCATGCCCATCTGCTTATTATACACTTTACACTGATGGTTGCTAGGTTCATTTGACGTGGGTATAAATGGGTAAAACACACACGCACAAAATGAAGACTACAGGGACTACAATTTTATTTATTAAATCTTCTTTAAAACAGTTCATAAGTTTTAAAACCACCATCAAAGCGAAACACTGGAGCCTAGAGGGCCAGTCACATGACAGGGTAACAGGGGTAGAGGGCCAGTCACATGACAGGGTAACAGGGGTAGAGGGCAATCCCGCACTGATTGTGTCTGTTTCTGGCCATCAAGACATAGCCTTCATCACCGTAATGAACACTCCAGCTGGTGTGAATAAGAATGACCGTTTAGGTATGGTGTCAACACACCAACATGCCTTGCCAATATACCAATATGCCCACATCTGTTTTGCAGAATTTGTGCCAGCATCATGCTGCTTTGGCACCCACCTGTTTTTCACCAACCAGTAATCCTGTCCATGGAGACTGCCATACCCCACCAGCAGAACACCGTGATTTACTCTCTTAGAGCAGGAAGGGTCTCTGTACACGCCTACATAACAGAAAAAAAATAATCAAATGTCTAAAACACACACACACACACACACACACGGAAAAAAGGTGGGTACACCTTCACAGTAAAGCAGAGACAGGGCAGCAGTAGCTTAAGAGTTTCTCACCACGGCGATAGAAGATGAATTTGGGTCTTGAAGCATCAATGGCGACAGAGATGGGTCCCACTGTGGCCAGACCAGCTCTCAGAGCTTCCTCGTCACCCCGCGGCAGACAGCGATAACTCGAGCAATTCGCCGCACGGAACTCTGCTTCATACTGACACCAGCCATCCTAAAGGAGATGGTTGTCACAACCTTGTGTCAGGGTCTCTGATGATTAAAAAAGGAGCCCGGCATTTTGCTCAAACCAAGCCAATATTTGGACCTCTAGACAGACAGACACACACACACACACACACCATGCCAGTGTAAGGGTAGGAAGCATCGGAGTCAATGCCATGGTTTTTGATGACATACTGGAAGGCATCGGTCATGAAGCCACCTTTGCACCCATGGTTGCCAAACTTGGTGGAGCAATCTATCAGATTCTGAGGACTGAGGGTCACCAGTTTACCACGGGTTCTTTTTAACTGCCCCTCTAATGCCCCAGCAGCACTGAATGCCCAACATGAACCACATGTACCCTAAGAAAGAAACATGCAGTCAGTGATGGAAACAGAACTGAACATGGAGAACCACAAGAGTAGGGTTGCAACGATTATTTGACGTAATCAATAATGTCAGTGCTGGAAAGGTGTCGTCAACAATATTTTAAACTGACGCATTGATTTTTTTATTTTTATGAATTTACCTTTTTGATTTCTAAAACGCTTCAATTCATTATAACAAATGTTTTTCTTAAATATCACCACTCAACGGCTGCTAGGGCTGCCAATGCCAACACTGTCTATTTTCTATCCAGTGGAACAGCCGACACATTACATATTAAGAATCGACTATTCGATTTGATTAGTTAATAGATTAATCAACAGAAAAATAGTGGAAGCTCTAGCAGCTGTTGCATGGTGATATTTAACACACCCAGAGAGAAAGGGAATCATTTTTCAAATGAAGAGTACGCAAACTGATTAGGAACAGAACTGGGACAAAAAACAGTTGATAGTATTTACTGAATTTAGAATATCTATAAACGTCCGTACAAACTTGTCAGTAATTACAACATCATTACGAACAAAAGCAAAAAAAATGTTTGACGTTAGGAAGGTTTTATAGCGTGAATTTCATTACTCTAATTTGTACCATGATTAAAATGAAGCTTCCACTCTTAGTCTTCATGCAGTTATTTGGGAGTGTGACATGTGGAGATGCTTGTGTGGATAATTCTAAATAATCCTGCTCCACCCGTACCATAGCACTTTCTCATTTGTTTTACATGCATTCAAATCCCAGAGAAGTTTCCTCCAGCACCTTTTAAAAACCTTTTTTAAAAATTTTGTTGTGAATGATTTGGAAAATGACTTTGCAGAGAGAAAGCAGAAGACACACCGTGCTTCTATTTAGAATAGGGAGTAAAGGGGTTCTGACTGTGGAGCAGTCACCTCTCAGTTTACCTGCATCCGAACCTGTGTCACAAAACCCCGGTCCCTCCAGTTGACCGAGGTGGGCAGTGGGACCCTGGGCATGATAAAACTGGGGCTTTGTTCCAAATCTTCAGGCACACGGGTGCCCGTGAGCATGGTAACCACCTCCTCTGCTGTCTACAGAGAGGGTAGAGTGTTGGAAATTAGATTAGCAGTTTATAACCCACAGACATTCGGCTCAACTTTCCTGTGGTGTTTGAACAGAAAGGACAAGAGCAGCATCTCTGGAGACGAGCAGTAAGACAGAGGCTATGGGCATAAAGCAACACATGCCACTCAGATGCCAGGTATGGGCATAAAGCAACACATGCCACTCAGATGCCAGGTATGGACATAAAGCAGCCAAACTGCCCACGGTTTCCCACTGGCAGCATCTGAATCAGGAACAGAGACCAGGCTCTGCTTTAGGGAAGCTAAGGTGTGTGTGTGTGCGCGCACGCACGTGCATGTCTTACCAGGTCTCCCAGATGGTTCATGGCCAGTTCATAGGTGTGCATTCCCAAAGTTGCCTCCAGATTGTGCAGAGAAATCATCTGCAGATTCTCTTCCCAGATCCGCCGCCGCCCAAACTCCTCAATCTGAGAATTTCTACAGATTACACTGTGCCTGAATCCAGTCACACTGACAGCCACAGTGTAGGGATGGGCATTTTCAAACAAATTATTTGATCAACTTTTCTATGTCTAGAACTGCACTCAGTGGGTCTCAGCGGGTGAATTTATACATTAACATGTGTTATTTTGTTTTCCTTAAAGACATTTAAACAGTCGAGCGGTATTAGATCAAGAGGGCAATGTTTTAGGCCTAATTTCAACAAATAGGACCAGACAACCCTAAAAATCTTGAATGACGCAGAAAAAAGAATGACCTAAAATCCACCATCATGTTAGAGAGAAACGAGCATTTCAGCACTCTGGGTGTGTTGCATTCTGGGTGCGTTGCACTCTGGGTGCGTTGCACTCTGGGTGCGTTGAATTCTGGGTGTGTTGATCGAGCTGCACAGTGGCTAAATGTCCCGTGGTCTTTACTCTGACAGTTGTTGGGAACTGTGTGCAGACTTCACAGCTAGCAAGCAAATTTGGTGTGACAGCATGCACTAATGAGCCAAAACATTATGATGCCATAATATGCCTAATATGCCATTGGTCCTCCGTGTGCCGCCAAAACAGCGCCGACCCGCCGAGGCATGGACTCGACAAGACCCCTCTTCTACTGACTGACACACGCACGCACACACACACACACCCCCCCTAACCCTAACCCCTGAAGGTGTCCTGTGGTATCTGGCACCAAAACATTAGCAGCAGATCCTTCAGGTCCCGTAAGTTGCGAGGTGGAGCCTCCATAGATCGGACTTGTCGGTCCATCAATTCCCACAGATGCTCAATCGGATAGAGATCTGGAGAATCTCGAGGTCAGGGCAACACCTTGAACATTTCATCATGTTCCTCAAACCATTCCCAAACAATGTGTGCAGTGTGGCAGGGCGCATTATCCTGCTGAAAGAGGCCACTGCCATCAGGGAATTCCACCGCCATGAACAGGACTGGAAGGATCTGCTGCTAATGTTTTGGTGCCAGATACCACAGGACACCTTCAGGGGTCTTGTCGAGTCCATGCCTCGGCGGGTCGGCGCCGTTTTGGCGGCACACGGAGGAGCGACAGTATATTATATTAGGCAGGTGGTCGTAATGTTTTGGCTCAGCGGTATATTTATTAATACAAAAGGACATGCACATAAAGGCCCCAAGTGAACCAGTGGAGGAACACATTAAGGTACATGCTACATTCATTTCACATTTTTAAGCACAGTTCAAGAAAAAAAAAAAAAAACAGAACATTAGTCCAGACTGTGTGGTGTTCAAGACAGTTTAAGGCTCTGCTAACTGTTCCATCGTATCTGTGCTAGTGGAGGTCAGTCAGGGCCCCTATTTTACACCCGTTGGTTCAGTCTTACCAAGCCAGGCTTGGGGGGAGCTGCAAGGCTGTGCATTTTCATTGCACAGCTAAGGCCCCGAATCACAGCTAAGGCCCCGACGCCCATGAATGATCAAAGGGATGGACACAGCGGTCACAACACGAATCTCGTTATACGCTACCAGCACCCCCAACAGCAGACATCAATATGGTGCTTACAACAAAATAATCAACAAAACACATTTCAAAATGATAGTTCTAAAAATCATGGTTGTAAACTTTGACTCCTTACAAAGTGTCAGTAAAATTGTGTGTTAGTCATTACTGCCCGTCCCTTTTATACTGCCTCAAAAACAAGGCGATTCTTCAATGAATACAGAACATCTGACAAAGGGCTCAAGACATGATCCAAAAAGTCATCTAGCACACTACGGGATAAGAGCGTCCCTCTGGATTACTAAAGTCGTTGTGATTAATTTAATCTCAACATTAAAACCAACAGTCTGCAGCACTCAGCTCTGACACAAACAGAATTTCAGTCAGTTCAGTATAGACACTCAGCCCAGTAGAGACAGGACAGGGCTTGGATCGTGTGTGTCAGTAGGAGTTGGAGAGAGTGTGTGTGCGCTTGGTGTCAGTAGAAGACTTGGAGCGTGAATGTGTGTGGTAGGGATGTACCTAAATCCAAATACGTTATTCAGGAAAGCACAAATAATTCAATGGGAACATTTCTTCTACCCGAAGTTGCTCGTTATCATCCAGGAAAAAAAACAAAACAAAAACACAAAACACATGACTGCATGTCTATGTGGCAGCCATCATGATCCTTCAAATCAATTCATATCATTGTTGATAAAAACACCCATTCTGTTTGCAGCACAGGACTTCAACTAGTCCTTTAAGTTACTACACATTACTGAAGAGGGATCTCCATGTTCTGTAGTCGCCCCCGCCGACTTTCCCTAGTGAACTGCATCAAGAATCACAAACGCAGCATCATTGGAATTTAAGATGATTTCCTTCAACTGAAGGACATTTTTCTATATATCGTTACTGTAAATAGTTTCTACTTCAAATGCAAAACATAATCTTATGATTCGTAAAACATTTTTTCAGTTTCTAATTGTGCAGTATAGCGCAGTTAAAGGGGGTGGCGTTACTGGGGTTCAGACAGTTCATAAAACTTCATTTAGTTAAAACTAAAAATGAAAAAAAAAATAAATAAATAAAGAGATGAAAAACATGAGGATGTGAAAATATTTCATAATTAGTTATATGCTGATATTAAATCAATTTAATGCTTTGAATGCATATAAACTGGATTGCCAATATATTGGCAGTATATTGGGATAGAAACTACAACATGTGTGTGTGTGTCAGTAGAAGAGGGGTCAGAGTGTGTGTGTGTCACTAGAAGAGGGGTCGGAGCGCGCGCGTGTGTGTGTGTGTGTGTGTGTGTGCGCGCGCGTGTCAGTAGAAGAGGGGTCAGAGTGTGTGTGTGTGTGTGCGTGCGTGCGTGTGCGCGCGCGTGTCAGTAGAAGAGGGGTCAGAGTGTGTGTGCGTGCGCGCGCCCGTGTGTGTGTGTGCGTGCGTGCGTCAGTAGAAGAGGGGTCGGAGCGTGTGTGTGTGTCACTAGAAGAGGGGTCAGAGTGTGTGTGCGTGCACGTGTGTGCGCGTGTGTCAGTAGAAGAGGGGTCGGAGCGTGTGTGTGTGTGTGTGTCACTAGAAGAGGGGTCAGAGTGTGTGTGCGCGTGTGTCACTAGAAGAGGGGTCGGAGCGTGCGCGCGCGTGTGTGTGTGTGCGTGTGTCAGTAGAAGAGGGGTCGGAGCGTGTGTGTGTGTGTCACTAGAAGAGGGGTCAGAGTGTGTGTGCGAGCGCGTGTGTGCGCGTGTCAGTAGAAGAGGGGTCGGAGCGCGTGTGTGTGTGTGTGCCAGTAGAAGAGGGGTCGGAGCGCGTGTGTGTGTGTGTGTGTGTGTGCCAGTAGAAGAGGGGTCGGAGCGCGTGTGTGTGTCACTAGAAGAGGGGTCAGAGTGTGTGTGCGTGCACGCGCGCGTGTGTCAGTAGAAGAGGGGTCGGAGCGCGTGTGTGTGCGCGTGTCAGTAGAAGAGGGGTCGGAGCGCGCGCGTGTGTGTGTGTGCGCGTGTGTCAGTAGAAGAGGGGTCGGAGCGTGTGTGTGTGTGCGCGTGTGTCAGTAGAAGAGGGGTCGGAGCGTGTGTGTGTGTGCGCGCGTGTGTCAGTAGAAGAGGGGTCGGAGCGTGTGTGTGTGTGCGCGCGTGTGTCAGTAGAAGAGGGGTCGGAGCGTGTGTGTGTGTGCGCGCGTGTCAGTAGAAGAGGGGTCGGAGCGTGTGTGTGTGTGTGTGTGTGTGTGTGTGTGTATGTGTGTGTCAGTAGAAGAGGGGTTGGAGCGTGTGTGTGTGTGTGTGTGTGTGTGTGTGTGTGTCAGTAGAAGAGGGGTTGGAGCGTGTGTGTGTCAGTAGAAGAGGGGTTGGAGCGTGTGTGTGTGTGTGTGTGTGTCAGTAGAAGAGGGGTTGGAGCGTGTGTGTGTGTGTGTGTGTGTCAGTAGAAGAGGGGTCGGAGTGTGTGCGTGCGTGTGTCAGTAGAAGAGGGGTCGCAGAGTGTGTGTGTGTGTGTGTGTGTAGAAAAGGGGTTGGAGTGTGTGTGCGCGTGTCCTTGGGTGTGTGTGTGTGCGCGCGTGTCCGTGGGGGTGTGTGTGTGCGCGCGTGTCCTTGGGTGTGTGTGTGTGCGCGCGTGTCCGTGGGAGTAGGGTTGAACGATATGGGAGTACACACCTCATGTTGGTAGACTTTGCCATGGGTTTTCTTCCACATTTCCCAATGCTGGTCCAGATCTGTGTTCAGCAGACCCACAGATATCTCCCACAATGCTCCAAGCAGGAGCACACTCCCCTTCCACACACTGTCCAGCATCCTACACAAACAGCGCAGAACACTGAGCTGAAAAAATCAAATGAGTAAATTAATTAAACAAAAGAAGAAATAAATGCTTTGTCAACTTCCTCGAGGTCAAATCGCCTTTCTCTGAAAACCACAAATTTAGAACAAGGTATCACACTATAATTTTACGCTGTATTTTATATAGACTTTCATTTTTTCTATCAAAATGCATGGCTGTAAAGCAGGATTAGTAAATCATTTTAAAATCTCTTCGTACGTCAGCACAGAAACCATTGCTTTTAGTAATGCATCAGGTGACAAACCGTGGTCATGTTTAATGCGGGATCTGCACTTACCTTCAGCCTTACACCTTTCGTCTTTCAAAAGAGACAGTGATGCATCGCACTGTTCTAAACAGTTAATTCATTTAGTCACCTGAGTCCAATGTGCATAATTACACAGTTCACGGCTGACATGCGTGGGGCGTGTCATTCCGCCTCGCTGTCTATATTGTACAATAGTTTCAAAGTAAACTAATTTAGCTCGGTGATTTCATTGGTTTGTGATCTAGCGTGCTATTTCGGTCCTCATTTGTTGTACGCCACAGCATGTGAGATGTCCACTCATGCTCATGGGAACTTCATTCACGTGCGTGTACAAGAGATTATTAAGTGCTTGCACTCACCTCTTGTGCAGTGGTCATGTATATCAGCGCCGGCTGCAGGGTGCAATGACTGAGGGGGCATTTGAAATTTGCACGGGCGCAAACGTGTACATTATGATTAGGCTTAGGGCTGGGCGATATAGCTGAAAAAATTACCACGATAAAATGTTTCCTTTTAGTATATATCGGTAATTATTGCCTGATTCCAGGAGAAAAAAGGTTGAATTTAACTACTTCATTTTGTACGACGGAGTATTGGGCCACATTGGGGGGAATAAAACGAGAATATGGCTGGAGTCGTAATTGAGAAAAAAGTCATAAAATTACGACTGCATAGTAAAGTCGGAATTTAACGAGAATACAGACGCAATTTTACGAGAAAAAATCATAGTCTTACAAGGGTAAAATCTTAACAAAAGACGCAATTTCCTCCCAGTCCGTGTGGTTCTCTCTTTGCAGTAACTCCAGGATTTCGCAATAGCAACCATTAACGCAAATTCAACCAATCTCCATGAATTCTGCACGCCTTACAATTTCGTCCAATCACCGCAACTTTTATGCAAACTCAATCATCGTAGTTTTCCGCGAATTTAACCAACCATTGCAGTCCCTCGCCCACAACACTGAGCCATGTCCGAACCCACTTACTTGTTTTATGTTGTGAAGAAGCAGACAGGTGCGACACGAACGTCTCACATTTACCAACAAAAATAACTGCTAAAGATACGGTGACCAGACGCCCGCGGCTTGTCCGGAATTGTCCCGGTTTCAAGCTGGGTGTCTCGAGTCCCGACAAATATCTGTAAAACACTGAACTGTCCCGGTTTTCTTTGCCATGACGCCTGTCACCCCACCCCTGGGCTGGTTCTCCTCTCTCAATAGCGCAGTCACTAGATTCTACTGAAAAAAAAAACCCCGAATTAAACGATCTACCCTCCAAAAGCCCAAACAATATGGAGGACTTGGGGCCCCAAATTTCTTTTACTATTTCCTCTCCCACCAATTACTGTACATTCACCACTGGACAAATAACACCAATCCGCCTTGGCTAGACATCGAAAATACTTTAACTGAAGAACTGAGCGTCAAAAATCTCCCATTTATAGATAAATCCATAAAAACTCACAACTGTTACAAAAACAACACTATCAGCACCACTCTAACCGCTTGGTGGAAGTCAAATGAAATTCTCCATTACAGTCTCTCGCCATCTATCTATGGCATAATCCCATGTTTTTAATCAATAACAAACCCTTTTTCTTCTCAACCTGAAATGAGAGAGGAGTAACCAGCCTGGGACAGTTACTCAATGATGGCTTGCTCATGACCTTCGACCACATCCAAAAAAAATACATCATACCGGACCACAGCTACTTCCAGTATATCCAGTTAAAAGAAGTCATAAAAAAACCCATCAACACTAGCAACTTTAACAATCGCAGCCCTCCCCTCCATTCAAAGTTACAATCACTCAAACCTCAAAAAAAGTTATCCCAAATATACAAACTTCTAGCATCTGAAGACAGCACAATACCAATCCCTATAGACAAATGAACCACAGACACAAATAGCCTACCAACAGATATTAACTGGCAAAGCATATGCAATAACACATTCTCTATGACATGTAATTCTAAAACCCAACTTACAGTATAAAGTCCTTCAAAGAACCTACATTAACACTCACAAACTTTACCGCATGGGCTTTAGCCAAAGTAATACATGTTCACACTGTCCAACCTCAACAGATGATTACTTTCATGCCATCTGGCTCTGCCCACACGTCCAAAAGTTTTGGTCGGAGGTCATGAGGTGAAGCTATCTGAGATCCTTAGCCTCAGCATCCCCTTATGCCCCATCATAGCTTTACTTGGCAATGTCTCTATGCTACACACACCGAAACATCTCAGATCATTCATATTAATATCGCTAACCATTGCCAAAAAGACCATATTACTGAACTGGAAAGACAGAACCAAGATATCCATAGCTCACTGGCTCAACCTACTAACAGACCATTCAAATCTAGGAAAACCTGCAGCATTTCAGCAAAACAACATTAAATCCTATGAAGACACCTGGTCCCCCTTTCTACAATACCTTAAACGCTGATTCCTCTCCCCACAAGTGACCCTTAACATTACTACTCTTTTCCACTTTTAATTATGTATTTATTTTCTCCTCCTAACACAGTGTGCAGTTTGTCCCACCAGCCTGGATTGTCTGGTCTTGTCTGTCTTGCCCCATCATGTCTTGTCAGTCTTGTTATGTTTTCATGTTCACCTTTATACATAAATACATATGTACAAAGAATGATGTATTTATTTTATTTACTTGTTTATTTAACCATTATTATTATTATTATTATTATTATTATTATTATTATTATTATTATTATTGTTCATAATTTTTTTTTATCTTTTTTCCCTTTTTTTCTTTTTTTCCTTCCTTTTTTTGTTTCCCTTTGCTGTTTCTTTTTTTTACTTTATTTGTTGTTGATCTTCTTGTTGTTGTTATTGTTTTTTTGCTGTTTGTTAGTTTGTTTGTTTTGTTTTCATTGTGAAGCATTGTTGTACTTCGTATTTTTGTTATCCTGTTTTCAAATAAAAAAAATAATTTAATAAATAAACTGTCCCGGTTTTCAACATTCACTACCAAACTGTCCCGATTTTAGTCACAAATAAAATAGTGATTAAAATACTATACCTGTTTTCAGCGCTTACATAGACGTTTATCATGTTCATATCCTTTGATAACGGAGCATGCTTCGAGTGACGCGCAAGAAGCCAATCATTTATCACTCCACGCTGTCTCTGTTGTTGTAACAAATGTCGAAGGTGCAATGGAACGATACACCTGTTAAATAATTGGCTGTTTGCACGTCACTCGAAGCATGGGGTTTGTTCATGTTAACCTTGTCGGAGTAGGCGCCCTGATTCTAGTTTGTGAGCTAGGTAGGCTGCTACCTGGGAAGGTCTCCCGCTCAGAAGTACGAGATGGGGAGGGTGTCGGGGTTCGGTTGACCTCAGATCTCCCCCAGTGGAAGCCGCGAGGTAGGAGGAGCGGGGGAATCTATCAAATAGTGCACCTCTAACTTTGAACAGTGCTAATGCAGTTAGTAAAATCAGTCACACTACGAAATGCTACCATATAAACCACAATTCATTTATAATACTGGTGCGTTTTTTCTTGTTTGTGCGAAATCCTATATAAGACCAGTCCGCACCTGGGGCACAGGAAGCAGGATTTTTGGCTCTCAGAACATGTTAATCAACGCCGTCTACGTTATGCCAACAGACGGAGAGAGAAGTTAACCATGGCAGCGGTAACCTAGCTCGCTTCTATAGTCTCATTGATTTGTGAAGGCAGACATTTCTATGTTGGGGAGTCACCTGGCTTTCTTTAGCTGATCCATATAAACTCTGAGTGAGAAGAAGCAGAAACACGTTCTCACTCTTCAGCGAGGGAGCTCATAGCCACTCCAGTCAACAGTATTTTAGGATTAATGTTTGACTCCCGGTTATGGTGTCACTCCATACCACCAACCAATCAAGTGTCTAGTTCGCAAGATATGTAACGTGATACTGTTTAAGAATTCAGAAAAAGTATTATGTAATATTGATTATATGAAGCTATGTAATATTGATTGTATAAACTGTGTAGTATTATGTAATATTGATTATGTGAAGCTATGTAATATTGATTATATAAACTGTGTAGTATTGTGTAATATTGATTATATGAAGCTATGTAATATTATGTAATTGATTATATGAAGCTGTGTAATATTGATTATATGAAGCTGTGTAATATTGATTATATGAAGCTATGTAATATTATGTAATTGATTATATGAAGCTGTGTAATATTGATTATGTGAAGCTGTGTAGTATTATGTAATATTGATTATATGAAGCTGTGTACTATTGATTATGTGAAGCTGTGTAGTATTATGTAATATTGATTATATGAAGCTGTGTACTATTGATTATATGAAGCTGTGTACTATTGATTATATGAAGCTGTGTAATATTGATTATAAGAAGCCGTGTAATATTGATTATAAGAAGCTGTGTACTATTGATTATATGAAGCTATGTAATATTATGTAATTGATTATATGAAGCTGTGTACTATTGATTATATGAAGCTGTGTAATATTGATTATATGAAGCTGTGTAATATTGATTATAAGAAGCCGTGTAATATTGATTATATGAAGCTGTGTAATATTGATTATAAGAAGCTGTGTAATATTGATTATATGAAGCTGTGTAATATTGATTATAAGAAGCTGTGTAATATTGATTATAAGAAGCTGTGTAATATTGATTATATGAAGCTGTATAATATTGATTATAAGAAGCTGTGTAATATTGATTATATGAAGCCGTGTAATATTGATTATATGAAGCTGTGTAATATTGATTATGTGAAGCTGTGTAGTATTATGTAATTGATTATATGAAGCTGTGTAATATTGATTATAAGAAGCTGTGTAATATTGATTATATGAAGCTGTGTAATATTGATTATAAGAAGCTGTGTAGTATTATGTAATATTGATTATATGAAGCTGTGTAATATTGATTATATGAAGCTGTGTACTATTGATTATATGAAGCTGTGTAATATTGATTATATGAAGCTGTGTACTATTGATTATATGAAGCTGTGTAATATTGATTATGTGAAGCTGTGTACTATTGATTATGTGAAGCTGTGTAATATTGATTATATGAAGCTGTGTACTATTGATTATATGAAGCTGTGTACTATTGATTATGTGAAGCTGTGTAATATTGATTATATGAAGCTGTGTAATATTGATTATATGAAGCTATGTAATATTATGTAATTGATTATATGAAGCTGTGTAATATTGATTATAAGAAGCTGTGTACTATTGATTATGTGAAGCTGTGTAATATTGATTATATGAAGCTGTGTAATATTGATTATATGAAGCTATGTAATATTATGTAATTGATTATATGAAGCTGTGTAATATTGATTATATGAAGCTATGTAATATTATGTAATTGATTATATGAAGCTGTGTAATATTGATTATAAGAAGCTGTGTACTATTGATTATGTGAAGCTGTGTAATATTGATTATATGAAGCTGTGTAATATTGATTATATGAAGCTGTGTACTATTGATTATAAGAAGCTGTGTACTATTGATTATATGAAGCTGTGTAATATTATGTAATTGATTATATGAAGCTGTGTAATATTGATTATATGAAGCCGTGTAATATTGATTATATGAAGCCGTGTAATATTGATTATATGAAGCCGTGTAATATTGATTATATGAAGCCGTGTAATATTGATTATATGAAGCTGTGTAATATTGATTATATGAAGCCGTGTAATATTGATTATGTGAAGCTGTGTACTATTGATTATATGAAGCCGTGTAATATTGATTATATGAAGCTGTGTAATATTGATTATATGAAGCCGTGTAATATTGATTATATGAAGCTGTGTAATATTGATTATATGAAGCTGTGTAATATTGATTATATGAAGCTGTGTAATATTGATTATATGAAGCCGTGTAATATTGATTATGTGAAGCCGTGTACTATTGATTATATGAAGCTGTGTACTATTGATTATATGAAGCCGTGTAATATTGATTATGTGAAGCTGTGTACTATTGATTATATGAAGCCGTGTAGGGTGGCACGGTGGCGCAGTGGGTTGTGCTGTCACCTCACAAAGAAGGGTCTGGGTTTGATTCTTGTCTGGGCAGCCAGGGTCCTTTCTATGTGAAGTTTGCATGTTCTCCCCGTGTCTGCAATATTGCATAGTTTCTGATGTTTGACCACTGGTTACTGGATCCTTATCATTAATTGAATATTTTATTAGTACTTTGAACCAGCAAAATAATTTGCAATGGCATCTAATTGTTCTAAATCTGAATTGTCCTGAGTAGGCTGCAGCAAAGCCTTGGTGGTTGAGTCCTCCATGTCACCACCAAGGGAAGACAGGAATTTGGATAGTGGTCTAAACTACAAATCATTACAGAGTGTTGAATGTGCTGTGCCAAGAAATTTGTGGTAAGATTTGAACCACTGAAGCGAGAGCATCCATCAATAAGTCAATCAACAGGGGGGTTGACTATCATAATAAAACTTTGAAAGAGCTGTCACAAATTGTTATCTCTGACAGCGTTATCTCTCAGGGTGTAACCCTATCTCTTAGGTTAGTGCATTTCCAAATATCAGACGCCTTGTTCTTCCACCAACCCAAAAGTTGTCACAGGAACTCTGAGCCCTTCCCATTAACCAGACAAAGCTGCTCAATGAGGCCATTACCTTTTTGCAGTCACCACTAAACTTCTCATCATTATGCTCAGGTCCAGTGTATCAGGCACATTAAGGAATAACTGAGAACAAAGAATCCCACGTGGACAATTTACCTGTGTACAATTCCGTTTTATCCACAACTGTACCTGCTATTCTATTCCATTCTTAATTGCTTTACTCCTAGATCTTTGTACAAAATGAAACTCTTTCTGCTGTGTCCTCTGCCCACTACATACCCTTCACAGGAAGCATTTAAGTATTTGGGGGTCTTTATCTCAGGCAAACTTAAAAACTGTTTTTTTTTTTTTTAAATAATTTCCTTCTCAACTGATCATAATTAAACAGGGCTGTGCAAGTTGGTCACTGTTACCTTTGTGTCTACCAGCAAGGATTAATTCAGTTGAAATGTTACTGTTACGTGTGTCCCAAACCAGCACAGGTGGTGGGTTTCCCTCCTGCTACGTCCCCTCTACATACCCCTAGACACCATACTACACATAAATTGGGGGCTCCTCTAGGATAGTTTTCCCAGTTCTTTTCTCCCCATCCGTTGTTTGGATTTGTGTGTGCGCGTTTTTCCTTTTTTTTTGGATCTGCACATTTTGCACATTTGCGCATAGTGGACAGTGTTGTCGTTGGAGCAATGGCTCAATTTAGTGTGGAGGAGTTCCTCAGGAACCCCACGGTGGACCGGCTGGATTCGTGCCGCAAGGATGACCTCCTATTGTTGGCCGATCATTTTGGCATTGTGGTTGGGAGGCAGGCTTTGAAAAAAGTTATTAAGCTGGCGGTGTTTGAAGGTTTGGCAGAGCGGGGTGTGTTCGCGCTGGGTGCATCTGCACAAGCTGTGGGAGACCCTTTGTGTTGACTGTGACTGAGAGTGGGGGCTCCTGATCCAGTGTTTTGGATCCTCGGCTGAGAGTGTGTTTGCCGCGCCTGCAGCTCGCGTCTGAAGAAAAGAAGCATGCGCTCCAAGCTTAACTGGCGGCTAGAGGTTCGCTGGATGGAGTAGGAGGTGGAGAAGGGTATTAAAATAAGGCAGCTCGAGTTAGAGGCAATGAAGATTGCTGTGGCTCCCATCGCGCAGTCTACGCCTGCTGCCTCTCCCTCTCCTGCCGCGGACTCTGCCCCAGTAACTCAACCAGCTCTGCCTGGCTTTGATGTCAGCGAGCATATTAGTTTGGTGCCACCCTTCCGTGAGTCTGAGGTCAACTCCTACTTCAGTGCTTTTGAGCGCATTGCAGCTTCACTGTAATGGCCTAAAGAGGTCTGGCCTCTGTTGTTGCAGTGCAAGTTTGTGGGTAAAGCACAAGAGGTCTGTTCTGCGCTGTCACTGGCTGAAAGCTTGCAGTACGACACTGTCAAGGCAGCTGTATTGCGCGCCTATGAACTGGTGCCCAAGGCTTATTGGCAGCGACATAGAAAGTCATCAAGTCAAACATTTGTGGAGTTTGCGTGAGAGAAAGGAATTCTCTTTGATAAGTGGTGAACATCTAGCAAAGTTACTCATTTTGCAGCTCTTCGTGAGCTAGTTTTGTTGGAGGAGTTTAAAAATTGCTTGCCTGAGTGTATGGCTTTATATTTAAATAAACAAAAAGTGCAGTCGTTGTCTCAGGCAGCTGTGCAAGTGGACGAGTTTAGTTTGACGCACAAGTCTGCGTTTGTGTCCGATCGTGCCCCGACCCAGAATGATGAGAAATCACTCCCAGCTACCAAAGCTTCGAACGGGAAGCAGCTTAGCACTATGTTGTCCTGTTCGAGAGCTGACTGGAAATGTTAGTATTGTCACAGAGTAGGTCATGTAATTGCCGACTGTCCGAGTTTAAAGAGCAAACATCAACGACAACAGTCGGAACATTTGGACCAGTCAAAGAGCGTGAGTCTCGTTAAAATGGTCTTGGAGCCTTCTAAAAACCCAGTCAGTGTTAAACCTACCCCTGACCCTAGTTACACTCCTTGTCTGTTGAAAGGGTTGGTGTCAAAGTCCGGTAAATCGGAGGAGCAGAAACCCATAACAATGTTGTGTGATACCAGTGCTGCACAGGCGTTTATCTGCTCTGACACGCTGGATTTTGCCGATGACACATTTGTTAGGTCTTATGTCTTGGTACAGGGTATTGAGATGGGCTGTCTGAGGGTTCCCCTACATACAATTCACTTGCAGTCGGATCTTGTGAATGGTTTTGTTAAAGTAGGAGTAAGACCCTCACTGCCGGTGAAAGGGGTCACATTAATCTTGGGGAATGATCTGGCGGGTGGTAAGGTGCTGCCTCTGCCAGAGGTGACTGCTATGCCCATGGAGCAGCCTCAGGCTGATGGGCTTGCTCGTGATTTTCCTTCTGTGTTTTCTGCTTGTGAAACGACTCGTGCTTGGTCCCGTAAATACAGAGATGCTGCCGAGCTGTCTGGTTCATTTCTGGCCTCTGACTTTGAAGAGTCCTAAAGACAATTCTGTGTCTGAGGAGAGGAAGGACGTAGAGTTTAAACTACCGGTCACCCGTGAGTAGTTTATAGCAACCCAACGTGCCAATCCTTCTCTCGCTGCGTGTTTGTCTGCTGCTGGAGAGTTGATGACATCTCCTTGTAAATCGAGTGCTTACTGTGTTGAGAGGAATGTTCTTATGCTTTGTTTTACTCCTGTTTTGCTCTACCTTAATGTAGTTGCCCCTCTGACCAGTCTTCTGAGCCCTTTGCGTGCGTCTGCCTGGACACCCGAGTGCCAGGAGTCTATGGAGCATGTAGAGATGATGTTGTGCTACTCTGTGCTACTCTTTGGGGCTAGGTTCTGGTATAACCGATTCCTAGTTCGGCTTTGCAAGCTCGTTTTTCTGGCCCTTACGTGGTGGACCATAAGCTCCGTGAAACTATGTGTTTCGGATACCTTATCCCGTGTCTAAACCTTTGGCGTTTTTGTGCTTTTGGTTTGTCTTTGTGTACAAATGTAGTCTTCGGTATGGTGTTTACGCAGTGTGCGTTTTATTTTTGTATCTTGTCTCTCTCTCTCTCTCTCTCTCTCTCCCCAGGTACCCAGCTGTGGCGCGAAATGCTGTCAGTTCCATCTGGCCTGGTGTTACGTCCCGCCTCTTCGTGCCAGCCTGGCCAACCAGGGATGGAGTGCCCTTTTCGGTTTGGCCAACCAGTGGCGGAGCAGCAAGATTGAAACATGCCTGATTGTAACTGTCTTTAGATTTCGATCTCGTTGTTGACTCTGTGCTTTCGTATTTTTCTCTTTTCTTACAAACTTGCCATTCTGTGTACGACTCTGAATTTTCGTTTACTGACTTTGTCTGTGGATTGCGCATTGGCTCTGGTGTTTTGGTTATCGCGGGGAGAAGGACAGGTAAGGTAGGGGATCCCCGCGGTAGTGTTCACTGTGAATAGGGATATGCTTGAGGCGGGTGCGACTCGTGTATGTTTTCTTATTAGATAACTAGTGTAGTTATGTTTCCTTTGGCTCTGCCACCTTTTTGTTCTGTAGTTCAGTGTGTGTTTTGGTGTAGGTATTTAGGGTGGTTTTTGCTTTGTAATTCAGTGTGTTACTGGTGTAGGTATTTAGGGTGGTTTTTGTTTTGTAGTACAGTGTGTGTTATTGGTGTAGGTATTTAGGGTGGTTTTTGTTTTGCAGTTCAGTGTGTGTTATTGGTGTAGGTATTTAGGGTGGTTTTTGTTTTGTAGTTCAGTGTGTGTTACTGGTGCAGGTATTTAGGGTGGTTTTTGTTTTGTAGTTCAGTGTGTGTTATTGGTGTAGGTATTTAGGGTGGTTTTTGTTTTGCAGTTCAGTGTGTATTTTCAGTGTAGGTATTTAGGGTGGTTTTTGCTTTGTAGTTCAGTGTGTGTTACTGGTGCAGGTATTTAGGGTGGTTTTTGTTTTGTAGTTCAGTGTGTGTTATTGGTGTAGGTATTTAGGGTGGTTTTTGTTTTGCAGTTCAGTGTGTGTTACTGGTGCAGGTATTTAGGGTGGTTTTTGTTTTGCAGTTCAGTGTGTGTTTTTCGGTGAAGGTATTTAGGGTGGTTTTTGTTTTGTAGTTCAGTGTGTGTTACTGGTGTAGGTATTTAGGGTGGTTTTTGTTTTGTAGTTCAGTGTGTGTTATTGGTGTAGGTATTTAGGGTGGTTTTTGTTTTGTAGTGCAGTGTGTGTTACTGGTGTAGGTATTTAGGGTGGTTTTTGTTTTGTAGTTCAGTGTGTGTTATTGGTGTAGGTATTTAGGGTGGATTTTGTTTTGTAGTCTAGTGTGTGTTATTGATATAGGTATTTAGGGTGGTTTTTGTTTTGTAGTTCAGTGTGTGTTACTGGTGCAGGTATTTAGGGTGGTTTTTGTTTTGCAGTTCAGTGTGTGTTACTGGTGCAGGTATTTAGGATGGTTTTTGTTTTGTAGTTCAGTGTGTGTTTTTCGGCGTAGGTATTTAGGGTGGTTTTTGTTTTGTAGTACAGTGTGTTATTGGTGTAGGTATTTAGGGTGGTTTTTGTTTTGTAGTTCAGTGTGTGTTATTGGCGTAGGTATTTAGGGTGGTTTTTGTTTTGCTAGTTCAGTGTGTGTTATTGGTGTAGGTATTTAGGTTGGTTTTTGTTTTGTAGTACAGTGTGTGTTATTGGTGTAGGTATTTAGGGTGGTTTTTGTTTTGTGGTTCAGTGTGTGTTATTGGTGTAGGTATTTAGGGTGGTTTTTGTTTTGCTAGCTTCTTTCCTTTGGCACCGTCTGTCGTCCTCTCCCATCTTCGTGTGTTTTTGTGTGTGTTTGTAAATACACTTGTACACATTTTGTAAATATCACTTTGTAAATATTCCAATATATCGTGCACTTTTTACACATTGATTCCCCGTGTCCGTGTCTTTCCTCCCCCCATCACACCGTCCCAAAGCATCACAGGTGGTGGGTTTCCCTCCTGCTACGTCCCCTCTACATACCCCTAGACACTATACTACACCGGGGACGTAACAGTTACCCTTCCTAAATTGTCTTATTTATTTTTGTGCTTGCCTGTTTTTATCCACAAAGCATTCTTCTACAAGCTACATGCATTCATTTTGGAGTTCATCTTGAATAAAAGAACTTAACAACTGCATAAAGCAACTTCCAAGACAGGCAGTGTTTTATATCAGGAAATATAGACTTATGTGATTTGTTCTGTGCAGAGGGAGAGTCAGAAACATTCACTGGGACTTCTGTTTTTCTCCTCCTCTTACACACACACAGATACACACAGACTCTCTCTCTCTCTCTCTCTCTCTGCCGCACCCTGTAGGTGTGCCCCTGATGTCTACACTGTGCATACCAGTTTTTCCCTGAACATGCCCAAACGTGAGCCTACACACACACACACACACACACACACACACCCCTACTGTGGCTGCTTAAAGGAACTTTTGTCTGTTCAGATCGTCAGATGCCCATAAGTCAAATCAAATCTGTATATGGCGGTTTTAATTATTCCTCAGCCGGTGACAGTTCAATTTCAGGGTTATCTTCCCTTCAGTGGGAGACAATATCGTTGCACGAGTCTGCCATTCACAGAGGTAAGAAGATAAAAAAAACACAGAGCAAAACAACAACAACAGCAACCCCCCCCCCCCCCCCCCCCCCCCCCCCCCCCCCCCCCCCCCCCCCCCCCTTGTCAAACCTTTTATTCAAAGCTAACTGCGTTGTTGTGTTATCTCTGCACTAAGTTTTTAATAATCAGGCTGTCATATACTGGTCAAAGTACTGATCCGACTATCATATACTGGTCAAAGTACGAGAAGTGCTTTATGTGCATATAAAAGAATGTGCAGGGCTTCGTTGCCGTTTGCAACTGTGACATCGGTAAAGAAGAAAACTTTCCTGAGAGTAAAGAGCAGCCAGGACAGGGACGATTTCAGTGCAAGCCACAACGTCTAAGATCTGATAAACGGGCGTGTCGGGAACTTCTCAACACACACACACACACACACACACACTCATAGACAAACAGGAACGTAGGAGTAAACACGTCAGTTTCTTTGATCGGTTTTGAAGCGCCACTAGAGTGTGAAATGCCTGGAAAGAAAGTATGCATCGTTGGATCGGGAAACTGGTATGTGACAGTTTTGGTTAACTCTGGTGAACGTGCAGTAGAAATAAATGTACATGGACTGTGTTTAAACTTAGTTTGGTTTTGCGTGAACTCGATAAAAAAGTGGATATGAATGATCGTGGCAAATTGTGTAATGAGGGAGAGAGCAGAGAATCCATCCACGTCTTGTTGTTCAACGCATTATCACCCGTCCCGCAAAGAGTGGCTGCGGCAGTCAGAAACATAGCATTGAATATACACATTTAAATAAGACATTTTTTTTTTCGACAGGGGGTCTGCGATCTCTAAAATCATTGGACACAATGTAAAAGCGTCAAATAGATTCGAACCAGTGGTGAATATGTGGGTTTATGAAGAGTTTATTAATGGTCAGAAACTCACCGAAATTATCAACACGGAACACGAGAATGTGAAATATCTACCTGGACATAAACTCCCCAGAAATGTGGTAAGTGAATTCAGTGTTTTCCTGTCACATCGTAAAAATGTACGGTTGTTTGCCGAAGTGAACATCAGCTAACTGGTTGTTGTGATTATGTCGCTGTTATCTGGTCACACCGGTGATATCGGTAACAACATGTATTAGCGATTATATAAATGAGGTCTGACCTCAGTCAGACCTCAGTCAAACGTTCTGAAGCAGGGCTGTGTAACCAAAAGAAACCTGTCCTTAGGGTCCAGACCTGCATTAGGCTATTGCTTTAAAGGTATTAATGTCAAACAAATCATTTCAGCATTTACCATGTGGTAGGCCTACCATAGCCAAAACAGGCGAGGCAGTATGGTCGCCCTTACAGTTATTCTTTGTCTGAACTGTAACACTTTTAAAACAGGTCGCTGTTCCAGACATAACCGCGGCTGTGACGGGAGCAGATCTCCTGATCTTTGTCATTCCTCATCAGTTCATTGGAAGACTGTGTGATCAGATGAAGCCTCACATTAAAGGAGGAGCCATTGGAATCTCCCTAATTAAAGTAATACGCACTTGCTGAAATTCTGGGAGCAGAATTGAGTGTGGCACTAAGCACTGCCATGGCAGGTACCCGTGGATCTGTTCTATGAGGCCTGAGCGAATTCCTCCAAACTGGCAACAGCCTGTACTGCAACAAGGCCATGAAAAAGCTTTTAAATAAAAATAATACAGTAAACATCGACATGTAAATGTAAATTCTCCGTGATTGCACAAACACACTATATAATAGAATTATTATTGAAAATAGAGGTAAATAAGAAGAGAAGAAATCAAAGGAGAGCATAGCCATGCAGTAACTGTGTTCTGCTGGGCAGTGAGAGAGAAGGTCTGTGTTGAGAGGGACGAGTTTCGTGGTCTGACTGACTGGCTCTGTCTGCAGGGTATTGATGAAGGACCAGAGGGCTTGAAGCTGATCTCTGATATCATCAGAGAGAAGCTGAACATTGAAGTGAGTGTGTTGATGGGAGCCAATATTGCCAGTGAAGTTGCTGATGAAAAGTTTTGTGAGACCACCATTGGTAAAAACACACACACACACACACACACACACACACACACAACTTCTCAATCTGTGCTTCCTCTCTCAGCACCTTTCTCCAAAACACACTCAGGTACGATTCTCACTGTAAGCAGGCCTCAGCAATAATGGGATGTGTTTTCTCCTCCAAATTTCCATTTCTCTTTATGAATGATGGAAAACAGGAGCTACAAATGAAGACCATGGTCAGATTTTTAAGGAGCTTCTGCAAACTCCAAACTTCCGCATCACTGTGGTGAAGGACAGTAACACCGTAGAGCTGTGTGGAGCTCTGAAGGTATTTGAATGAGTACAGACTCACCACTGATTAAACACATTATATTCTGATCTGTTATACCAGTTTAGTCCGCATGTTAGTATAGCTTGGTAGTACACTGGGATATGGTGTAGTTATAAACTGTGATATAGTGTAGTTATATACTGGGATATGGTGTAGTTATAAACTGTGATGTGATATGGTGTAGTTATATACTATGATACGGTGTAGTTATAAACTGTGATACGGTGTAGTTATAAACTGTGATACGGTGTAGTTATAAACTGTGATATGGTGTAGTTATATACTATGATACGGTGTAGTTATAAACTGTGATACGGTGTAGTCATAAACTGTGTTACGGTGTAGTTATAAACTGTATTATAGTGTAGGTATTTACTGTGATATGGTGTAGTTATATACTATGATACGGTGTAGTTATAAACTGTGATACGGTGTAGTTATATACTGTGATATGGTGTAGTTATATACTATGATACGGTGTAGTTATATACTGTGATATGGTGTAGTTATAAACTGTGATACAGTGTAGTTATATACTGTGACACGGTGTAGTTATATACTATGATACGGTGCAGTTATATACTGTGATACAGTGTAGTTATAAATTGTGATACAGTGTAGTTATATACTGTGATACAGTGTAGTTATATACTATGATACGGTGCAGTTATATACTATGATACAGTGTAGTTATAAACTGTGATACGGTGTAGTTATATACTGTGATACGGTGTAGTCATAAACTGTGACACGGTGTAGTTTTAAACTGTATTATAGTATAGGTATTTACTGTGATGCGGTGTAGTCATACACTGTGATATAGTGTAGTTGTATACTATGATATGGTGTAGTTATAAACTGTGATACGGTGTAGTCATAAACTGTGATATGGTGTAGTTATATACTGTGATATGGTGTAGTGATATACTGTATTATAGTGTAGTCATAAACTGTGATATGGTGTAGTTATAAAATGTATTATAGTGTAGTTATATACTGTGATATGGTGTAGTTATATACTATGATACGGTGTAGTTATAAACTGTGATACGGTGTAGTTATAAACTGTATTATAGTGTAAGTATTTACTGTGATGTAGTGTAGTTATATACTATGATACGGTGTAGTAATACACTGTGATATGGTGTAGTTATAAACTGTGATACGGTGTAGTGATATACTGTATTATAGTGTAGTCATAAACTGTGATATGGTGTAGTTATAAACTGTGATACGGTATAGTTATAAATTGCGATATAGTGTAGTTATATACTGTGATACGGTGTATTTATACACTGTATTATAGTGTAGTTATATAGTATATTATATATAGTAGTTTGATGTAGTTATACAGGATATTAGTACCTATATGGTACAGCAATATACTGTGATATAGTAGTTATATAGTGTGATATGGTCTATAGTGGTGTAGGGTTATTGTGTAAATGGGAGACTGATGGAAACAATTCAGTGACTGTTTTAAGGACCCAAAAGGACTTTTGAATGGGAAAATATTGTTGTAGTATTACTGTAATTACTGTAATTATATTATATACTGAAATACATAACAGTAGAACAGAACATTTTCTCTCTGTAGAACATTGTTGCCGTGGGCGCAGGCTTTTGTGACGGGCTGGGTTTTGGTGATAATACAAAGGCGGCTGTGATTCGTCTGGGCCTGATGGAGATGGTGGCATTCTGTAAACTGTTCTGTAAGGGGCCCGTCAGCTCCGTCACATTCCTGGAGAGCTGTGGGGTTGCTGACCTCATCACTACCTGCTACGGCGGCCGAAACCGCAAAGTGGCTGAAGCCTTTGCCACATCCTCAAAGGTAGATGAAAATTTAAGTTCGTTTAAACCGGTCTTTAGTGTTTCTGACTAGCTACTTTACCCTGTCTCCATGGCAGTGTACAGACTGGAAAACACTTGCATGTAAATGGCAAGTGTAGATTTATTCAGTTTTAAACTGGATCTTTCTGACCAGCATTTTAATCACTCTGCTCATTGACACCCTCATCTGGTCGAATTCTGCCACTGCAGCAGTGTAGTTCTTAATTTCAATATTGTGTCTAGTCTATGTCCTGTATATGGGTATACTGGAATATATGTTATGCGGATATGGAAGTATAGATAAAGGTAAAGATATAATGTAGTATGATGTTGAATTGGTGTACTGTAGTGGGACATGGTGTGGTAATAGAAACTACAGTTTGTTGTGGGTTTAGTCTATAGCAGAGTTGGAGGCTGAGATGCTGAATGGACAGAAGTTGCAGGGGCCCCAGACGGCGGCT
>NC_044506.1:97500-200000 GCF_902362185.1 Chanos chanos | reverse complement strand
GCACTTTATTTAAGTTTATTTATTGGGTATAAAGTGTCACACTTCCATGACACTTACACTTACTGTTGCCTCTTTCACACACACGCACACACACACACACACACACACCACATACACACACGCACACATGCACACACACATGAACCTACTCTGTCTCTTTCTCGGATTTAAGACGATTTATTTGTTTGTGTAACTTGATGGTTAGACTCATCTCCAGCCCTGCCTTCCACTCCTTAACTATTTGAGTGCCAAATGAGGTGCGAGCCACATGTTTGCAAACACAGACAATCAGTCTTATGTCGTATCATATGAAATCTACACCTCTTTGAAGATGCTTTGCCCTCGAATACAAAGACCACCATTTCTTTCCATGAAAAATATCATCTTTAATTACATGTATTTAAATCACTGAGCACTCTCTCTCTCTCTATGTACATATGTCAGACCTGACCCCTGAAAGGTTACGTGAAACTGTATTACCAAATCAGAGTCCTTGCCCTCTGTTTATGAGGTAATAGGATCTGACTGATGCACTTATTGTAAGTCGCTTTGAAAGCGTCTACTAAATACCAAATTGCAAATTTACAACCCTGGCTATTTGAATAGTCATGACAAGCTCGACAAAGAGTCTAAAACAGAAGCAAATAATATCTGTAGTTCATTCTTGAAGATGAGTATTTTCTTTGCCAGCCCCCATAATTGACCACTAGGTGGCGGTTAATTGACAAGTTATCCAGTCATGTGACTATGACATTAGTCTACAAACTTCTGTCTTCCTTATCACACATGCTGAAAAGTAATTAGTGAATTAATTTAATTTTGTAAATACAGTTTATTTAGTCGATATTCATGCACATAGAATAACATTTCTTATATGTTTAGTGCAAGAGGACATACATATTGTAACGATATCACCAGGAAGCCGGACGCAAGTGCAGAGTTGGTTGAATTTTAATGAAAACCAGGCGAGTACACAAATTCCAAAACAGGACGGTAAACAAACAGGTAGCAACACAGAATCATACAGAAAGTATCCAAATCAGTTTCAAAGCGCTCAGAATACACATAGGGTACGTGTAGACGTGGCAAAGACGGAGAGAAACAGTGAGGTTAATAAAGAGGGGGGAATCAGGGAAAACCAAGTGAACACAGGTGTGGATGATGAAGGGACAGGCCGATGATTAATAAACCGGCGACGCCGATCGCTGAATGGCTGGAGTCGGTGCGGGAGGAGACGAGGTCGTTACAGTACCCCCCCCCCCCCCCCCCCCCTTGAGGCACTGCTCCAGCCAGGGGGACGTCCCCAAGGGCGAGGGGCTGGGCGATCTGGGTGATTGCGATGAAATTCTGAGAGGAGATTAGGATCCAGATTATCATAGACGAGGACCCAGCATTGCTCCTCGGGACCGTACCCCTCCTAGTCCACTAAATACTGCATGCGCCCCTGACGATGTCTGGAGTCCAGGAGAGCGCGCACCGAGTAAGCTGGTGCGCCGTCAATCTCCAATGTGGGAGGTGGAGCATCCCGTGGAGCCGCATCAGCCAGTGGACTGGGAATCATCGGCCTGAGGAGTGAAACATGGAAGGTGGGTGAGATTTTATAATTTGATGGTAACTGTAGTGTGTATCTAACCGGGTTGACCTTCCGGAGGACTTTAAACAGCCCCACAAACCGCGGGCTGAGTTTACGGCACGGCAGGCGGAGCTTGATGTCTCGGGTAGAAAGCCAGACTCTGTCACCAGGATGGAAAACTGGGGGGTCCCTGCGGTGGCGATCTGCTTGTATCTTTTGTCGGCGGACGGCTCTCTGGAGATGTACATGGGCCATTTGCCAAACTCTTTCTGCCCGCCGAAACCAGTCATCCACCGCAGGAGCCTCAGTCTGGCTCAGATTCCAGGGACACAAGGGAGGTTGATATCCTAGCACGCACTGAAAGGGAGTTAGACCAGTAGAAGAATGTCGCAGTGAATTCTGAGCGTATTCCGCCCAGGGCAGAAACTGAGACCAGTCGTGCTGATGGCTGTAGCAGTAGCTTCGGAGGAACCTCCCCAGGTCCTGGATAGTCCGCTCTGCCTGGCCGTTAGACTCTGGATGGTAGCCCGATGTGAGGCTAACCGTGACTCCCAGTCTCTCCATGAAAGCCTTCCACACCCGAGAGGTAAACTGGGGGCCACGGTCAGAGAGAATTTCCTCCGGAAGGCCAAAACAACGGAAGATATGGTGAAACATGGCTTCCGCAACCTGGAGAGCAGAGGGGAGAGAAGCAAAGGGAATTAGGCGGCAGGCTTTAGAAAATCGATCTACCACTACCAAGACCATGGTGTTTTTGTTGGACTGAGGTAGATCAGTGATAAAATCTATTGCGATGTGGGACCATGGTCTCTGTGGAATTGGCAATGGGAGGCATTTTCCGGCTGGGACATCTCGTGGGGTCTTGGTAATGGCGCAAACAGAACATGATCTTACATACCGCCTCACGTCAGAGGCCAAGGTGGGCCACCAATATTGGTCGGAAATGAGTTGGATGGTTCGGGTTATCCCAGGATGACCGGAGGACAGAGAGGAATGAGCCCAGGTGATAATCCTCTCACGGAGTGTGGTGGGGACAAAGGTTTTATCCCCGGGTCGGTTCGGAGGCACGAGTTCTCTCTCAAGGCCCCTTCGGATGTATTCTTCAATATTCCAATGTATCGGTGCGATGATCAACGAGGGAGCCAGGATGGTTTTGTCCTCCGAGAAGACTTCGTTTGACCCGTGGATACGCGGGGGCGCGTCTGCCTTGCCATTCTTTGATCCTGGACGAAAGGTGATTGTAAAATTAAACAGAGAGAAAAAGAGGGCCCACCTGGCTTGACGTGGATTGAGCCGCTTTGCTCCTCTAATGTAGTCCAGGTTGCGGTGATCGGTTAGCACAAGGAAGGGTTCCTGAGACCCCTCTAGCAAATGTCTCCACTCCTCCAGTGCCAACTTCACCGCCAACAGCTCACGGTTACCCACGTCGTAATTCCTCTCGGCTGGAGATAATTTTCTGGAAAAAAAAGCGCATGGAAACAGTTTAGATGGCTCACCATGGCGTTGTGAGAGCACCGCCCCCACACCGGTGTCAGACGCATCCACTTCCACGATGAACTGCCTCTGAGGGTCAGGCATTTTCAGGATGGGCGCCGAAGTGAACCGTTCCTTTAACCGGCAGAAAGCCGATCTGGCGGAATCCGTCCAGCGGAGACGATTGGAATGACCCTTCAGAAGAGCCGAGAGGGGGGCAGCCACTGAGCTGAAGTTTCGAATGAAGTGGCGGTAGAAGTTGGCAAAGCCCAGAAAACGCTGGAGCTCCTTCACCGAAGTGGGTTCTGGCCAGGATGTTACCGCGTTGACCTTATTTTTCTCCATTCTCACCCCCTCTGGAGCGATCACGTATCCCAAGAAGGAGACGGTGGTTTGGTGGAACCTGCACTTCTCTGCCTTTACATAAAGGTGATGTTGGAGGAGGCGTGACAGCACTCGACAGACGTGTGAGATGTGTTCGGGGAGTGTGGCAGAATGGATCAGGATGTCGTCGATGTATGCTATTACGAATCTCCCCAGCATATCTCATAGCACGTTGTTGATCATCGCCTGAAAGACAGAGGGTGCATTGACCAAACCAAAAGGCATCACCAAGTACTCATAATGCCCAGAGGTTGTACTGAAAGCAGTTTTCCACTCATCTCCTTCTCGGATACGGATAAGTTCAAGTTCAAGTTCAAGTTTATTTAGGTTGTAAGCGCTTCGGAGGTCCAATGTAGTGAAAAACCGGGACCCCCGGAGTTGTTCAACGGCTGATGGAACCAGAGGGAGCGGATACCTGTACTTCACCGTGACAGAATTTAGACCTCTGTAACCGATGCAGGGACGGAGACCTCCATCCTTCTTCTCAACAAAAAAGAAACCTGCAGAGGCTGGAGAGGTCAAAGGACGGATGAATCCCTGCTGCAAGGCTTCCTCGATGTATTCTTCCATAGCTTGGGTTTCTTTCACTGAAAGAGGGTAAACACGTCCACGGGACGGTGAAGTACCGGCTAGGAGCTCGATGGCACAGTCCCATGGGCGATGAGGAAGGAGACAGGTGGCTTTGGCTTTAATGAAAACTTCTCTCAGGTCTTGGTATTGACGAGGGATCTCAGGAGGCGTGGTTACTGGGGGACTCTCCACTGAGGTGGCGGCACAGATGATTTGTAGACACCGATGTCGGCACAAGGGAGACCAGGCGATGATTTCCCTCTCCGACCAGGAAATGTGGGGATTGTGTTTTTGTAACCAGGGAAGTCCGAGGATGAGCGGATGGATTGATGACTGGAGGACCAAGAGAGCGATGTCCGCCTGGTGGAGAGCCCCCACGGTGAGTGTGATCGGGTCGGTGGCATGGGAAACCATCCCGCTGCCCAAAGGACGGCCATCCAGGGAATGCACAGGAATCGGGTCGGACAGAAGATGGAGGGGAAGATGAAGAGCCCGGGCCATGGAGTGACTGATGAAATTCCCTGCCGCCCTGGAGTCTAGCAGGGCTGTAAGTGGAGATGCCAAAGAATCACTGCAGGGCACTGTCACAGTAACTGAGAAGGGTTTGGCAGACAAGGTGAAACAGGAGGCGCTTACCTTGTGTTGGGGGGTCATCTCCCGAGTGAGCGCCTCTCTCCTTGCACCACAATTTACAATTTAGTTATTGCTGAGTGCGCGCAGGTCGGACAGGGCAACTCGACAACAGGTGATCCCCCTTTCCACAGTACAGGCACAAACCCTGCTCGATCCGGCAACGGCGTTCGCTGGCGGTCAGGTGTGTGGCTCCGATTTCCATGGGCTCGGGCTCGGGGTCTGGATCAGAAGGGACGGGCAGCCTGGTGACTCGGGACAGACGACGACGTTCTTGCAGCTGACGATCGAGACGAATGGAGAGGGCGATGAGAGCATCCAGACTAAGACTTTCCCCCCGACAGGCCAGTTCCATCTGTAAATCATCTCTCAGTCCCCGCCGGTAAATGGAGCAGAGAGCTGGTTCATTCCAGCCACTGGCTGCCGCAGCAATACGAAAGGACAGGGAGTAATCAGCAGCGGAGCAAGTGCCCTGGGTGAGATGGAGCAGGCGTTCACTGACCTCCCTGCCTTCCTCAGGATGATCGAAAACAGCTCGGAAGTGGTCAACGAAGCGGGCATAGGTGGAAACTTCTGCTCCTCTTCGGTCGTAAACAGCCGTCGCCCACTGCTGAGCTCTTCCCGTGAGGAGATTAATTAGGGTGGCAATCTTAGTGGAGTCTGTAAAGGAAGGGTGTTGGTCAAAAAACAGCTGGCATTGAGTAAGGAAACCATAGCATTCGGAGGGTGAACCATCGTACTGCTGGGGGAGTTTAACCGGGGAATCTTGGAAGCGGTGGGGCTCGGTGGGCAGCGCAGGAGGAGGGTTAGGAGCTGGGGGAGGTTGAGGCAGCAATACAGTCAGTCGTTCCACATGACAGATCAGATCACCCAGGGCGCTGTGAAGATGGAACAACTCACGCTGCTGATCTGCCACCATCTGGGCCAGGGCTGGACTCGGCGGGGACGCGCCAGGGGGGTCTGGATCCTCATCCATTTCTGCTGCGTCCATGAAGCAGTGAAGTCTTCTGTAACGATATCACCAGGAAGCCGGACGCAAGCGCAGAGTTGGTTGAATTTTAATGAAAACCAGGCGAGTACACAAATTCCAAAACAGGACGGTAAACAAACAGGTAGCAACACAGAATCATACAGAAAGTATCCAAATCAGTTTCAAAGCGCTCAGAATACACATAGGGTACGTGTAGACGTGGCAAAGACGGAGAGAAACAGTGAGGTTAATAAAGAGGGGGGAATCAGGGAAAACCAAGTGAACACAGGTGTGGATGATGAAGGGACAGGCCGATGATTAATAAACCGGCGACGCCGATCGCTGAATGGCTGGAGTCGGTGCGGGAGGAGACGAAGTCGTTACACATATTTGTGAAATCATTCTAATTAAAGTTAACTGACTACAGCTAACTGTAGGCTTATTATTTGGCTATTTATGACAACAATTTGATAATACCAGTGACATCATATACAATGCAGACCTCAACCCTGGTCCTTCAGAGCTTGTGTGGAAGACTTTGTTCTCATTAACCAATTAATGAAAATCACAAATAACACAGTTATGTGTTTTACAAATATATGGTTCAGTTCTGTATGCCCAATAGCCCCACTCCAACAGTGGTTTTCAGTGTCTGATGTGACCAGTGTCACAAGACTGGAGGAAAAGCAGCGTCCAAAGTCTCAGCCCAAAACAGTTCAGCAAACCCACCTGCTAATTCCTTACACACATGAGGAGAGACTGGAGTCTTCTGAATCATCAGACCTGAACATTTGTTTAGACCCAATTCAAGATGGCAGTTGTCAGTTTGCTGCTATTGCTGGCCAATTGGCTACCTTTGGAATATTCCATTCTGTTCCAACATTGCAAGAAGAAACTGTGGCTGATCTAAGATTTCATCTGCATTGGGGTGGAAGGGACACCGCTTCCTGAGTATGTGGAGGGGACATGGGGGAATTATATACGTAGGATGTCACAACATGGCACATATGGTGACCACATAACATAACATAACCACATAACTCTTTAAAGAGCCTCCCAGATATTCAGTGTCCAGTTTCTTGTTGTGTCAACTCTTGGTTTGGATGCGACCTCTGTTCTCTCACCATCTGGTTGTTATTGTGAAAGCTTGTCTCTTTTAGTTCTTCTATATCACTGTCTCTTTTGGTTCTTCTATGTCACTGTCTCTTTTGGTTCTTCTATGTCACTGTCTCTTTTGGTTCTTCTATATCACTGTCTCTTTTGGTTCTTCTATGTCACTGTCTCTTTTGGTTCTTGGCCATATCGCTGAGGGACACAGCAAACATGATGTAAGTTTAGCTGGACCAATTTTTCCCTTACATTCAGGCCATTCAGGAAGCCGAGAGGCACAGGCTGTCTTTCAGAAGCAGAGAGACACAAGCTGTCCTTCAGAAGCAGAGAGACACAAGCTGTCCTTCAGAAGCAGAGAGGCACAGGTTGTCTTTCAGAAGGACAGTTAGGTCACCTACTGGAGTTGACCCCCAACCTGGCTGTTAGGATATGGTAGTGATGGAGTAGGGAAAGCACTGACATACACATGGGATGCTGGAGGGTGCCGCCTGGCTGGGTGCTGCTGTCTCTTTAAGGGGGACTGGATGAGCTCTCGCGAGAGTAGAGCTTGAGAGCTCTTTAAATGGTTTTGCCACGAACTCGGGCGGTGTGGATATTGGGGTTCACTGTGCCTTGATACGGCTGGAGATATTCCCCCGTCCGGACGATTTCTTTCCTTGGAGGAAGTCTTTGCGTTTTCACACTCACTCGTCGGATTGCCATCACTACACCTGAACTGACCAGGAACAGCTTGCGCTCGTCAAGCGTCGCACAGATCCCACGGCGCCGTGGAAGCGCTTCGTGGAGACGCCACCCGCCTCCCCCCCAGGTATGGCCGTATAGCCCCCCACGCATCTCCTTAGCTAAATATACACACATGGACAGGTACACTCCCACGCTATATGCAGCACGTAGGGTGGTATTGGGTTAGTGGACCGGGCTTAACTAGATTACTCTTTCTGCGTCCCTAGACTGCGAGCGCTGACTCATCTGGTATTCTCGGCCCCTAACACTGGCCCTCTCACAGACCCTGAACCTGGACTTTGGGTTGACCTTGAACCTTACCTTCTATTTGACCTTGAACCTGGCCCTCTGGCTCACCCTGAACCTGGGCTTCTTGCTAACCCTGAAGTTCAGTCTATGGTTAACCCTTTGGCTGACATGGTAGTGGATCCAGGCAATGAGCCTGGAGTTCAATACTTAACATCAGAAATCTTACCAAGAATTATTGAGTTATTGCTCAATCTAGCTATGTCAATGCTGGGGACATTCAATAGATTCTCACTCTTATTCCGTGAAGTATCTAGACCATATCATCCCAACCTGTACATAAGAGAGGCACTTGCAGAGAGTTTGGAATTGGACAAAGAGAATGACTGTTCTATTAGTGTTATGGACTATATACAAGGCTGCTGGACACAGCAGTGGTCTCAGCACATGTATAAAAGAGTTATTTAGCAAACGATGGATGAAAGCCTGGATTCTGCTCAGTCACATAGCCTTGGGACAGTACAAAGTTAAGAACATCTACTGGAAGAATCAATGACCATTTTTTTGTTGGTGTTTTGTTTTTGTTTTTTTTTCAGTCAGCAAATGATTTCAATTTGATTCTCTCATGTACTTTTTAATATTTGTAAATGAGTGGAAGTTACTTTTCATTTGAGATTGAACTTTGCCTCCAGCACCTCACCTCCATTTTGCCAAATGTACAGAGCAGTATCAAGAAAATGTTTAGTTCTTTAAAAAAGGGACCGTAACCCGTCCTTCACCGTAAACAGTCCTTCACCGTAAACCGTCCTTTATTATCGTTATAAAACCGAGAGATGTGTGACCAGCGTTATCTTTTTTTGTAGGTCATATTTTATACTAGATTTTACAGGTTGGAATTTTGCACTAGGTTGAAGGTTGAGCACAAGTGATAAGGGTGCCAGTTTCGTTGAAGAAGATTTTTAGGGGGGGGGGGGGGGGGGTACTGTAACGACCTCGTCTCCTCCCGCACCGACTCCAGCCATTCAGCGATCGGCGTCGCCGGTTTATTAATCATCGGCCTGTCCCTTCATCATCCACACCTGTGTTCACTTGGTTTTCCCTGATTCCCCCCTCTTTATTAACCTCACTGTTTCTCTCCGTCTTTGCCACGTCTACACGTACCCTATGTGTATTCTGAGCGCTTTGAAACTGATTTGGATACTTTCTGTATGATTCTGTGTTGCTACCTGTTTGTTTACCGTCCTGTTTTGGAATTTGTGTACTCGCCTGGTTTTCATTAAAATTCAACCAACTCTGCACTTGCGTCCGGCTTCCTGGTGATATCGTTACAATATGTATGTCCTCTTGCACTAAACATATAAGAAATGTTATTCTATGTGCATGAATATCGACTGAATAAACTGTATTTACAAAATTAAATTAATTCACTAATTACTTTTCAGCATGTGTGATAAGGAAGACAGAAGTTTGTAGACTAATGTCATAGTCACATGACTGGATAACTTGTCAATTAACCGCCACCTAGTGGTCAATTATGGGGGCTGGCAAAGAAAATACTCATCTTCAAGAATGAACTACAGATATTATTTGCTTCTGTTTTAGACTCTTTGTCGAGCTTGTCATGACTATTCAAATAGCCAGGGTTGTAAATTTGCAATTTGGTATTTAGTAGACGCTTTCAAAGCGACTTACAATAAGTGCATCAGTCAGATCCTATTACCTCATAAACAGAGGGCAAGGACTCTGATTTGGTAATACAGTTTCACGTAACCTTTCAGGGGTCAGGTCTGACATATGTACATAGAGAGAGAGAGAGTGCTCAGTGGCTATAATAGTGTGGTTGAAACAGTTTGCTTGAAAAAGTGATTTAAATACATGTAATTAAAGATGATATTTTTCATGGAAAGAAATGGTGGTCTTTGTATTCGAGGGCAAAGCATCTTCAAAGAGGTGTAGATTTCATATGATACGACATAAGACTGATTGTCTGTGTTTGCAAACATGTGGCTCGCACCTCATTTGGCACTCAAATAGTTAAGGAGTGGAAGGCAGGGCTGGAGATGAGTCTAACCATCAAGTTACACAAACAAATAAATCGTCTTAAATCCTAGAAAGAGACAGAGTAGGTGCATGTGTGTATGTGGTGTGTGTGCACGTGTGTATGTGTGTGAGTGTGTGTGTGTGCATGTACTTGTGTGTGTATGTGTGCGTGTGTGTATGTGTGTGCGTATGTGTGTGTGTGCGTGTATGTGTGTGTGTGCGCGTGTGTATGTGTGTTTGTGTGTGTGTGTGCGCGTGTGTATGTGTGTTTGTGTGTGTGTGTGTGTGTGTGTGTGTGTTTTCTTAGAGTTAGGACAAAGATTCAGGGGTCAGGATTGGTCAGGTTTTTGAGCAGCTGTTTGACAGAAGCAACAGTAAGGGTAAGTGTCATGGAAGTCAGACAGTTGGTAATAAATAATCCTTAAAAATAGTGATATAAGTACATTATTACGTTATCGGCTCCAGTTGATACATTTTTAACACTTTTTTTTAACCCAGCTAATAATTTAATAACCAGCTGTTACGGCTGGGCACACTAACCACAACATAAAGGGGACACAGATAGTTCTGCTCAAAATCTAGGGGTTTTGTTCAACTGAAAAGCGTGAAAAACACAACATAAATCAGCGCAGCCTGCTCCAAGGTTAAACCGAAGGCAGGGCACATCGCTAAAAAATTTCAGGAAACTCCTTTACTAATGCCGCTATATCCTCTTTTTCACTAGCGGACAGGTGAGGAAGATGTTCAGAGAGCGAGGCGAGCACTTCAGAATTTTTCAAACGTCCCTCAACCACACCCCTGGAAGGAATTATCACATTCTCATCTGCCGTAATGACAGAAGACAGCAAAACAGCAGAGGAGGTAGACTCATTACATTTAGATGGAAGGGTAAACATTACATCTGCAGATGCGGTCTTTACAGGTGCAGTGTTAGACGTTTCCAAGTTTTCGCGTTGATGATAGGGCTTTAACATATTGATGTGACAAAGTCGTGTACTCCGGCGCCTATCAGGTGTAGCGACGATATAATAACGATCGGCGACTTTTTCTTTAATAACGTATGGTCCAGAAAAGCGAGTCTGCAAGGTGGAACCAGGAACAGGTAATAAGGCCAACACTTTATCACCAGCACTGAATGTACGAGCTTTTGCCCTATGGTCGAACCAGCATTTCATTTTACTCTGCGCACACTCCAGGTTTTTCTTTGCCAATTCTCTAACTCGATGCAATCGAGATCGAAAACTACTGACGTGCTCCAAGATCGAGGAAGACCCATATTCCTTAAGCCACTGGTCTTTTAGCAGTGCCAATGGGCCTTGGATTTGGTGGGCGAAAATGAGCTCAGCTGGGCTAAATCCAAGAGATTCTTGCACAACCTCTCGCGACGCAAACAATAGCCACAGGATCCCCTCATCCCATTCCTGTCCCAGTTCGAGACAGTATGAGCGCAGCATAGACTTTAAAGATTGATGGTATCTCTCCAGCGCCCCCTGACTTTCGGGGTGGTAGGCACTGGATAGATTATGCTTTATCGCAAGCTGTTTCAGGGCCTGGGAGAACAGCCGTGACGTAAAGTTTGTTCCCTGATCGCTCTGAATCACTTTCGGTAAACCAAACAGTGAAAAGAATTTCAAAAGCGCACTAGTGATAGCTTTAGATGTGATTTTTCGCAGAGGAATAGCCTCAGGGAAACACATTGCTGCACCCAGAATAGTTAATAGATACTGGTGTCCGCTTTTAGTTCTGGGGAGAGGCCCAACACAGTCGATTATTACATGCTCGAACGGTTCACCAGTGACCGGTATAGGGTAGAGTGGAGCGTGCGGAATCACAAACGTGACAGGTTTGGCAGTAATGAACTACATCCCGCTTTATACCAGGCCAAAAGAAATGGCGCAGAACTCGGTCATAGGTTTTAGCGACACCCAAATGGCCCGCTAGACCATCGTGAGCGAGACTGAGGATGTCAGTCCGATACAGAGACGGTACAACGATTTGGCTTGCCACACTCGCAGTCGAATCTGAAACCCACTTCCTCATAAGAACTCCGTCCTGCAAATAGAAATATGGCAAATCATTGACAATGTCATGGTCGGAATGGACTAGACTAAACAGAGGGGTAAGACTAGGATCACCAGAATGAGCAGCAATTAATTTATCCTGTGAAAGTGCTATAGGAAATTCAACTTTTTCTGTCTCCGTTCTTTTAGACAGAGGGGCAGGTATGACCAGAGCGGAGGAGGAAGACGAGTTGGCAAAGAGCTTTTCGGGTCTAACAATAAACGTATCCTGCAAATCAACATCAGTATCAGAAGTGATGTTCTGCTGTTTTGCCATGGCACGTGTTACAGCGCAGGCTGGAAAAACGTCAGGAAACTTCTGTGTACACTCATCCAGATCATCTGCAATAGACGGCACAGAAGTAACTTGAGGTGCCACATCATAGCAGTTCCAGATGCTTTTACCGGCCAGATCGTTACCTAGGATGAATTCAACACCAGGGACTGGCAAAGAAGGACGAACGCCCACAATAACAACGTCAGAGACCAAATCTGAATTGAGTTGGACTTTATGGAGAGGAACGTTGGTGAATCCCATTTCAATCCCTCTAACTAAGACACTACTACCTGTCGTGGTACTGTCGGACAGTGGCAGCCCCCCCTCCAAAATGAAGGACTGCGCTGCTCCAGTGTCTCGGAGAATGCGCACAGCCACTGACTTCTCCTGACCAGGGACAGTGACACAACCATCACTAATAAAGGGCTCATATCCAGTCTCCCTCTGCTCACTGGGCCCAGACAAACTGAATGGGCTCAGAGCTGGCTCACATTTTGAGGAAATCAAACCTACAGTTTTGGTGGACTTCTTTTTAAGTATTAGGCAATCTGCGATGACGTGACCAGGTCTTTTACAATAAATGCATTACAACTCATGACTCTTACTCTGAGGATCTTGCTTTCTAACCACCTGCTCAGGTGTGACTGCAGACGCAGAATATGTATGACTAAACTTACCTCGATCTCTATCCCTAAAGCTTACCTTATGTATTAGTACAAACTCATCTGCTAGAGCAGCAGCCTGATGGACATTTACTACTTTCTGCTCACTAACGTACGTAGCGACAGAGGCGGGCAAGCAGTTTTTGAACTCCTCGAGGAGGATCAAATCGCGCAGTTGTTCTTTAGTGCTAACGTTTTGCGCAGCGCACCAGCGATCAAAGAGGCACTCTTTCTCTCTGGCAAACTCCATAAAAGTTTGTCGCTCGGTTTTGCGGTAATGCCGAAAACGTTGCCTATAAGCCCCTGGCACAAGCTCATAAGCGCACAAGATAGCTGCTTTAACGATTTTATAGTCCGCGCTCTGGTCTAACACCAGAGGAATAGACCTCCTGAGCTTTTCCAGTTAGGACGCACTGTAAGAGTAATGTCCAAATGTTTTCGGGCCGTTTGAACGTGGTCACAACTCTCTCAAAATGTGGGAAATATTTTTCCACATCACGGGAGAAGGAGAATTTTAAGCTCAATGAGAAAAGCTTTTAGTTTTGCTTTAAGGGGGTCTTTCAAGCATTTGTCAGCTGCAGTCAATATCATATTTTCCTGCCAAATCTATGAGCTGCTCCTTTGTGAGCTGCTCCAATCGATCCATGGAGGGGCCGACAACAAATTGGTCCACAACGGACATGTTGCCAATCAAAACTATTCAACAATCAGTAAACAAACAAAAATAAAAAAACTCACTAACCAGACAAAGCTGCTAGATGTTACAAATGCAACACGAAACACAAATTACGAAGTGGCACTATAATACTCCTTCGAAATGACCATGAAACAAAGTATTGCACACACAGGGCAGTCTAAACACCTAACACAGACAAAAGCAGCTACACTCTACAGGTTAGACCTAATAGGGACACTATTCTAACTGAAACAAAAACAGTCTGGTATATTTTTATATCTATCTGTATATATAACGAAGCACTGCCAAAATGTTTACAGTGCAGAACAAATAGTGCGACGAACTCACCAATAAGTGCAACACACTGGGTCACAGGTTTGCACAACACCCCAGCTCCTCAGAAGAATTACCTTACCTGCCTAGTCTTCGGTGGCGCCCCGGGAGGCTTCTTTAAACGTTCAGCTCTGTAAGCGGACAGTAGACCCAAGACAAAGGCTACTGTCACACTCCCAAAACGTACCCACACCCAGGTATACCACCAAAAAGAAAAAATAAAAAAAAGAAAAAATGAAAAAATAACAAAGTTGGCAAGACTCAAAAGTGTGCCCGACGACTAACTATCTAGGGTGTAAGCAAACAAATAGTAGTACGCAGTATATTACTCTTAACTGTAATCAAGTCGCACTGCACAACGGCACACTGAAAACGAAGTTCCGAAGATAAAAAATAAAAATATCTGGGATGAGAGTCCAATTTATGTTACGGCCAGGCACACCAACCGCAACATAAAGGGGACACAGACAGTTCGGCTCAAAATCTAGGGGTTTTGTTCAACTGAAAAGCATGAAAAACACAACATAAATCAGCGCAGCCTGCTCCAAGGTTAAACCGCCCCCCCCTCTCTTCAAGCTAGGCTTGGGGTGTATTTATAGACAGGAGCAAACCATGCTCAGGTGAGCCAGACAGGTAACTTAAAGGTGACACCTACCGGTCTGGAAGAATAGAAAAGAAGAGAAATAAATAAGGAAAGCCACCAGCAGGGGGAAACACAATCAATGTCACTGTGGGGCAGAGGAACATAACACCAGCCAATAATGTAATAACTTATTACATTATGCACAAGAAGTTATTACATTATTGGTTAAGAAATTTTATTACATTATTGGTTATTGGTTATAAGTTATTACATTATCAATTTTTATTACATTAAGAACGGAAAAACTATTATGTTACTGGCAGTTATTACACTATTGGCTGCTACAACTGCTCATAAGGGTTCATCACTGTTCATGTCATGTGTGTACCAGTGTACATCCATGTGTTTTCATGTGTGTGTAAATGTGTGATGAAAGAAGTGAGATAAACTTGTTTTTTGGAGGTGTGTGATTGTGTGTGGGTCACCATGGTTACCTGGCTAATGTATGTTTTGTTGTGTTCTGTCCTCCAGGCTTCCCAGTGTACATTGAGGGAGGAGTCAGGAAATCCCCAGCCTCCAATCGAAACAGTCAGTAGGAGGAGACAATAACACTGAATCATCATATCAGAGCACTGTCACACGTTACATCTGAAAGAGTGATACAGTATTTAACACTTGTTAGGATGACACCACTGTTTAACCATAACAATATCAAGACAGAATGTAATGTACAGCAGACATGAAAGGTGCATTCTAATGAAATAATAAACACAGCCCCTCACTGAGGCGAGAAGCCTTCACATGTCCATACAGACACTGCAAACGTCCATGAGGACACTACACACGTCCATGAGGACACTGCACACGTCCATGAGGACACAACACACGTCCATACGGACACTACACACGTCCATGAGGACACTACACACGTCCATTCGGACACTGCACACGTCCATGAGGACACTACACACGTCCATATGAACACTACACACATCCATGAGGACACTACACACATCCATACGGACACAACACACGTCCATACGGACACTGCACACGTCCATGAGGACACTACACACGTCCATACGAACACTACACACGTCCATGAGGACACTACACACGTCCATACGGACACTGCACACGTCCATGAGGACACTACACACGTCCATACGGGCACTACACACGTCCATACGGACACAACACATGTCCATACGGACACTGCACACGTCCATGAGGACACTACACACGTCCATACGAACACTACACACGTCCATGAGGACACTACACACGTCCATACGGACACTGCACACGTCCATGAGGACACTACACACGTCCATACGGGCACTACACACGTCCATACGGACACAACACACGTCCATACGGACACTGCACACGTCCATGAGGACACTACACACGTCCATACGGACACAACACATGTCCATACGGACACTGCACACGTCCATGAGGACACTACGCACGTCCATGAGGACACTGCACACGTCCATACGGACACTACACACGTCCATGAGGACACTGCACACGTCCATACGGACACTACACACGTCCATACGGACACTACACACGTCCATGAGGACACTGCACACGTCCATGAGGACACTACGCACGGCCATGGGGACACTACACACGTCCATACGGACACTACACACGTCCATGAGGACACTGCACACGTCCATGAGGACACTACGCACGTCCATACGGACACTACACACGTCCATACGGACACTGCACACGTCCATGAGGACACTGCACACGTCCATGAGGACACAACACACGTCCATACGGACAGAACACATGTCCATACGGACACTACACATGTCCATGAGGACACTGCACACGTCCATACGGACACTACACACATCCATACGGACACAACACACGTCCATACGGACACTACACACGTCCATGAGGACACTGCACACGTCCATACGGACACTGCACACGTCCATACGGACACTACACACGTCCATGAGGACACTGCACACGTCCATGAGGACACTACGCACGGCCATGAGGACACTGCACACGTCCATACGGACACTACACACGTCCATGAGGACACTGCACACGTCCATGAGGACACTACGCACGGCCATGGGGACACTACACACGTCCATATGGTCACTGCACACGTCCATGAGGACACTACGCACGGCCATGGGGACACTACACACGTCCATATGGTCACTGCACACGTCCATGAGGACACTGCACACGTCCATACGGACACTACACACGTCCATACGGACACAACATACGTCCATACGGACACTACACGCGTCCATGAGGACACTGCACACGTCCATACGGACACTACACACGTCCATGAGGACACTACACACGCCCATGAGGACACTGCACACGTCCATACGGACACTACACATGTCCATACGAGTTTCTACACTTTATCAAGTTTCTGCAAACTCACTGAAACTCGATAGAACTTGTGTATATAGCCTGTTGACACTATGAGCCATACTTGTCTGTATTTGTCAGAACTCTAAGCCAAATGAAATGTAAGAAAACAGCCTAACTCCATCTAGACAGAGTTCCTTCCTCATTTTGCATGGCTTTTATGTACACTGCCGTCACCACTGTGACACTGCTGACTGGGTTTTTACACCTCTATAGACATCTGTGGCTTGACTTCTCTAAAGTCAGCAAACTGATAAAGGAGAAAGTGTGTTTTTCGTCTGCAGTTCTGAGTTTCTCTGACATAACCAGTGAGTTTCTCTTCTAGTCCCTGTGAATTACTGTAGTTCACTCCATTGCTGATGATTGGTACAGAGAGATTTTAAATTAATTTAACTATTTAACTGTTTCATAAAGATTTGAGTGGTGATGCGAGGGCCCTGAGCTCTGAATGAGACTGAAATGAATAAATTACAGACAAACAGACAAACAGGACAGGACTACTGACAGAACTGCGTCTGATTTAAATGCTACACGTGAAATGAGTAAATTACAGACTTACAGACAAACAGGACAGGAGTACTGACAGAACTGCGTCTGATTTAAATACTACACATGAAATGCATAAATTACAGACTTACAGACAAACAGGACAGGACTACTGACAGAACCGTGTCTGATTTAAATGCTATACATGAAATGAATAAATTAGGATGTAAAGAGTGATACAGAACAATGTTGCTAACTGAAATATTGCATCTGTAGCGTGTTGGGATGGCTGGATGAATGACAGTGGTTCTATTCTCTCAGCATAAACAATATCAGCATAACAATATCACATCACACTAAAACAGTCACTGCGGCACGCAGAAGTCTGGACGCTTGAATTATCACCTCTAAACAACTTTGTCTTTGAATAAACATTCTTCTGTGGAAACATCTGAATTCTGTCAGACTGAGGTTTATGCCACAGGTGTTTAAATCAAACCCAAGGTAACTATTTCTCTGTCAACACACATGTACCATCTCAACCAGAATCAGTGTAGATATCTCTCTGTCAACACACATGTACCATCTCAATCAGAATCAGTGTAGATATCTCTCTGTCAACACACATGTACCATCTCAACCAGAATCAGTGTAGATATCTCTCTGTCAACACACATGTACCATCTCAACCAGAATCAGTGTAGATATCTCTCTGTTAACACACATGTACCATCTCAACCAGAATCAGTGTAGATATCTCTCTGTCAACACACATGTACCATCTCAACCAGAATCAGTGTAGATATCTCTCTGTCAACACACATGTACCATCTCAACCAGAATCAGTGTAGATATCTCTCTGTTAACACACATGTACCATCTCAACCAGAATCAGTGTGGATATCTCTCTGTCAACACACATGTACCATCTCAACCAGAATCAGTGTAGATATCTCTCTGTCAACACACATGTACCATCTCAACCAGAATCAGTGTGGATATCTCTCTGTCAACACACATGTACCATCTCAACCAGAATCAGTGTAGATATCTCTCTGTCAACACACATGTACCATCTCAACCAGAATCAGTGTAGATATCTCTCTGTTAACACACATGTACCATCTCAACCAGAATCAGTGTAGATATCTCTCTGTCAACACACATGTACCATCTCAATCAGAATCAGTGTAGATATCTCTCTGTCAACACACATGTACCATCTCAACCAGAATCAGTGTAGATATCTCTCTGTTAACACACATGTACCATCTCAACCAGAATCAGTGTGGATATCTCTCTGTCAACACACATGTACCATCTCAATCAGAATCAGTGTAGATATCTCTCTGTCAACACACATGTACCATCTCAACCAGAATCAGTGTAGATATCTCTCTGTCAACACACATGTACCATCTCAATCAGAATCAGTGTAGATATCTCTCTGTCAACACACATGTACCATCTCAACCAGAATCAGTGTGGATATCTCTCTGTTAACACACATGTACCATCTCAACCAGAATCAGTGTAGATATCTCTCTGTCAACACACATGTACCATCTCAACCAGAATCAGTGTGGATATCTCTCTGTCAACACACATGTACCATCTCAACCAGAATCAGTGTGGATATCTCTCTGTCAACACACATGTACCATCTCAACCAGAATCAGTGTAGATATCTCTCTGTCAACACACATGTACCATCTCAACCAGAATCAGTGTGGATATCTCTCTGTCAACACACATGTACCATCTCAACCAGAATCAGTGTAGATATCTCTCTGTCAACACACATGTACCATCTCAACCAGAATCAGTGTAGATATCTCTCTGTTAACACACATGTACCATCTCAACCAGAATCAGTGTGGATATCTTTCTGTTAACACACATGTACCATCTCAACCAGAATCAGTGTGGATATCTCTCTGTCAACACACATGTACCATCTCAACCAGAATCAGTGTAGATATCTCTCTGTCAACACACATGTACCATCTCAACCAGAATCAGTGTGGATATCTCTCTGTCAACACACATGTACCATCTCAACCAGAATCAGTGTGGATATCTCTCTGTCAACACACATGTACCATCTCAACCAGAATCAGTGTAGATATCTCTCTGTTAACACACATGTACCATCTCAACCAGAATCAGTGTAGATATCTCTCTGTCAACACACATGTACCATCTCAACCAGAATCAGTGTAGATATCTCTCTGTTAACACACATGTACCATCTCAACCAGAATCAGTGTAGATATCTCTCTGTTAACACACATGTACCATCTCAACCAGAATCAGTGTAGATATCTCTCTGTTAACACACATGTACCATCTCAACCAGAATCAGTGTGGATATCTCTCTGTTAACACACATGTACCATCTCAACCAGAATCAGTGTGGATATCTCTCTGTCAACACACATGTACCATCTCAACCAGAATCAGTGTAGATATCTCTCTGTCAACACACATGTACCATCTCAACCAGAATCAGTGTGGATATCTCTCTGTCAACACACATGTACCATCTCAACCAGAATCAGTGTGGATATCTCTCTGTCAACACACATGTACCATCTCAACCAGAATCAGTGTAGATATCTCTCTGTTAACACACATGTACCATCTCAACCAGAATCAGTGTGGATATCTCTCTGTCAACACACATGTACCATCTCAACCAGAATCAGTGTAGATATCTCTCTGTCAACACACATGTACCATCTCAACCAGAATCAGTGTAGATATCTCTCTGTTAACACACATGTACCATCTCAACCAGAATCAGTGTGGATATCTCTCTGTCAACACACATGTACCATCTCAATCAGAATCAGTGTAGATATCTCTCTGTCAACACACATGTACCATCTCAACCAGAATCAGTGTAGATATCTCTCTGTTAACACACATGTACCATCTCAACCAGAATCAGTGTGGATATCTCTCTGTCAACACACATGTACCATCTCAACCAGAATCAGTGTAGATATCTCTCTGTCAACACACATGTACCATCTCAACCAGAATCAGTGTAGATATCTCTCTGTTAACACACATGTACCATCTCAACCAGAATCAGTGTAGATATCTCTCTGTCAACACACATGTACCATCTCAATCAGAATCAGTGTAGATATCTCTCTGTCAACACACATGTACCATCTCAACCAGAATCAGTGTAGATATCTCTCTGTTAACACACATGTACCATCTCAACCAGAATCAGTGTGGATATCTCTCTGTCAACACACATGTACCATCTCAACCAGAATCAGTGTAGATATCTCTCTGTCAACACACATGTACCATCTCAACCAGAATCAGTGTAGATATCTCTCTGTTAACACACATGTACCATCTCAACCAGAATCAGTGTAGATATCTCTCTGTCAACACAACATGTACCATCTCAATCAGAATCAGTGTAGATATCTCTCTGTCAACACACATGTACCATCTCAACCAGAATCAGTGTAGATATCTCTCTGTCAACACACATGTACCATCTCAATCAGAATCAGTGTGGATATCTCTATGTCAACACACATGTACCATCTCAACCAGAATCAGTGTAGATATCTCTCTGTTAACACACATGTACCATCTCAACCAGAATCAGTGTGGATATCCTTCTGTTAACACACATGTACCATCTCAACCAGAATAAGAATGTCAAGGTGTCTGTTATTGTTTTGTCCAAATTAAAAAAAGAAGTCAGAGAACCAAAAAAAAAAAAAAAATATATATATATATATATATATTTTAAAGGGAGATGAGAAAGGATGACTGATACACAGTCACAGGTCTAAATTTTGGGAAGGAAAGAACTACAGATGAAAAGGGCAGAACTGCAGGCACACAGGACAAAATTACAGACAAACAGAACAGAACTACAGACAAACAACTTAGAACTAAAGACAAACAGGACAGAATTACAGACAAACAGAACAGAATAACAGACAAACAGGACAGAGAGGACCTGTTAGTAGCACAACAAAGCTCTATCTGTGTGGACGTTTGAGTGTGTGTTAAGATGGATGGAGAGAGACTAGCTGTAATATGATGGAATGCAGCTTGAACACAGACTGCAATAGAGACATAGAGAGCTGAGTGTCAGCTGACAAAGAGAGTCTCTTACCTGAGTGTGCGCAGTGGGCAGAGAGAGGGCAATCTGACACACTCACAGTTATCAGCTCTGCTACAAGCAAGAAGAAAGAGGAAGCTGCATTTCCTGCTGTTACTTACTTTTTTCTTAACTCTCTCTCCCTCTCCCTCTCTCTCTCTCTCTCTCTCTCTCTCGCGTTCTGGTCATGTGAATCTAATTGAATTCATTGGTTGTCATGAGAAATGTACAGCTTGCAAGACTCAGAACCCCCACCTCCTCTCTCTCTCTCTCTCTCTCTCTCTCTCTCATTACTGTTAATAATCTCAAGCACTGCTATGCTTGAGCCCAATCGTAAGAAAACACTGTTTCCATTTTTCCTGTCCAGGGTGTTTCCCCACCTTTCGCCCAAATGAACGCTGGGATCCAGCACCCTCCATAACCCTAATTAGGATAAGCGGCTTAAAGATTGAATGAATGAATAAATGAATATTCCTGACACTGTTTCATCGCAACACTGAGTTTTTGACTCTGTGTGTGTGTGTGTGTGTGTGTATGTATGTTTTTAAGTTTGAGTGAAGACATGTGAGTGCTAATTTCTGTGTGGGTGGGCATAGTTAACTCTTTTGCATGTTGTTTTTACCTGCGGCTTAATGAAAAAGACTCAGAGAGACCAAAAGAAAAAAAGATACCAGAGAGCGGAGAATGACAGTGAGGGTGTGTCAGAAGAGAGAAAGAGAGTGAGGGTGTGTCAGAAGAGAAAGACAGTGAGGGTGTGTCAGAAGAGAGAAAGAGAGTGAGGGTGTGTCAGAAGAGAGAAAGAGAGTGAGGGTGTGTCAGAAGAGAGAAAGACAGTGAGGGTGTGTCAGAAGAGAAAGACAGTGAGGGTGTGTCAGAAGAGAGAAAGAGAGTGAGGGTGTGTCAGAAGAGAGAAAGAGAGTGAGGGTGTGTCAGAAGAGAGAAAGAGAGTGAGGGTGTGTCAGAAGAGAGAAAGACAGTGAGGGTGTGTCAGAAGAGAAAGACAGTGAGGGTGTGTCAGAAGAGAGAAAGAGAGTGAGGGTGTGTCAGAAGAGAGAAAGAGAGTGAGGGTGTGTCAGAAGAGAGAAAGAGAAGGAAGTGGAGGATATATGAGGGGCTGAACGTTGTGAGGTGTGAAGAGACTGCTACATAGTCATCAGTTTAAACAGGCCTACTGCACCACAAGGAAACAAGACAGGAATACAGACAGACAGGACAGAAATACAGTTTAAACAGGCCTACTGCACCACAAGGAAACAAGACAGGAATACAGACAGACAGGACAGAAACACAGTTTAAATAGGCCTACTGCACCACAAGGAAACAAGACAGGAATACAGACAGACAGGACAGAAATACAGTTTAAATAGGCCTACTGCACCACAAGGAAACAAGACAGGAATACAGACAGACAGGACAGAAATACAGTTTAAATAGGCCTACTGCACCACAAAGAAACAAGACAGGAATACAGACAGACAGGACAGAAATACAGTTTAAATAGGCCTACTGCACCACAAGGAAACAAGACAGGAATACAGACAGACAGGACAGAAACACAGTTTAAATAGGCCTACTGCACCACAAGGAAACAAGACAGGAATACAGACAGACAGGACAGAAATACAGTTTAAATAGGCCTACTGCACCACAAGGAAACAAGACAGGAATACAGACAGACAGGACAGAAATACAGTTTAAATAGGCCTACTGCACCACAAAGAAACAAGACAGGAATACAGACAGACAGGACAGAAATACAGTTTAAATAGGCCTACTGCACCACAAGGAAACAAGACAGGAATACAGACAGACAGGACAGAAACACAGTTTAAATAGGCCTACTGCACCACAAGGAAACAAGACAGGAATACAGACAGACAGGACAGAAATACAAACAGGCCAGAAATACAGACAGACCAGAAATACAGACAGACAGGACAAACAGCACAGATATGTAAGATTTGCAGTGCAGAGATTTGCAGATAAACAGGAAAGAACTGCAGACAAACAGGACAGAAGTACTCACAGAACTGCGTCTGAATTAAATGCTACACAGCATTACAAAGAAACAGGACAGAAATACAGACACACAGGAGAGAGAGTGAACAGTGCAGAGAGATCTGATTCAGTAGCAAAGTAAAACCACACGACTTAGTACTAGCATATTAGTGGCATTGTAGTAATAAAACATGATATAGTATAATGATGTTTCTTGCTTAGAATAACAGAATTCACCTGCTACCACAAAACATCACTATGGTGACAGATGGAACTGAGTCCTGAGTCAGCAGAGAGAGAGAGAGGGAGAGAGAGAGTGAGAGAGAGGGAGTGAGAAAGAGAGCAAGTGAGAGAGAGAGAGAGAGAGAGAGAGAGTGAGAAAGAGAGCAAGTGAGAGAGAGAGAGAGACAGAGAGAGAGTGAGAGAGAGGGAGTGAGAAAGAGAGCAAGTGAGAGAGAGAGAGAGAGAGAGAGAGAGAGAGAGAGACAGAGAGAGAGTGAGAGAGAGGGAGTGAGAAAGAGAAGAGCAAGTGAGAGAGAGAGAGAGAGAGAGACAGATACAGAGAGAGAGTGAGAAAGAGAGAGTGAGAGAGAGAGAGAGTGAGAAAGAGAGGGAGAGAGAGAGCCATCTGTTGTGTGATGCCAGCACTGGGAGAGATGCACAGAGATAAACCCTCATTCACACAAACACATGCACACCAGTTCACAAATGCATGGCTGAGCCCTGAGCAGTAAGCTGTTTAGTGCTTTTGTGAATCAAACTGACTGATGTACAGTATGTGTGTGGCAGGGTGAAGCCGAACAGGGGTTCGGGTTGCCCAAAATGCACCAAAAACAACAACAAAAAAATGGCTCCACCGCAAATAGCACGTAAGTGCAAGATGTTTTATTTACAGTGCACAAAAAAGTGGTCCCAACCAAAGTGAAGAAAAGTGAAAAAAAAAAATGTCCAAAATGGCAAATATGTACAGTGAAAAAAAAAGTATATATATACATTTACAAGAAAAAAAAAACAAACCAACAAAAAAAAAATAGATAAACAAATAAATAAACAAACAAATCGCTACTTTCAATTTCTCAAATCAAATTCAATTCAACACACCACAGCTACACTCTGTTACTCTCCTGACTCCCTCAACATACAAAGATTGAAACCCTCTTTTCACTCATAAGCCTCTCCCCCAGAACATACCACATTCATTTCAGTGTACAGACAGAATCACCACTACTTTTATACACATATTTTATACACATATTTATACATTCCCAATTTCACCTGTCCCCATAATTTCAATAAATCATCACTTTTTCACATCCAACTCCTTCGCTAGTTTTGTGGTACCGCCTCATCCTACACTGCGCATGCGCACCCCAGGTCAACCTCAATAAACTAGCCTGCGTCGCTCCAGCTCGGTTTGGTCCTCCCCTGCACCGGTAGTTGTACCCCGCTATGGCACAGATTAACACACACATGGAGAGAGGAAACGGGGAGCGTAGGGAGACAAGACAACGAACAAAATCCTATAACACAAAAAGACATTTAAACCGAGCGCTAAGTACAATAAAGACGGGACCAAATATTTCAATGAGTAATTGTGTGTGTAACCTGATAAAGACGGTAACGGTAAAACAAACAGTAAAGACGTTAACAAACATTTAGGTGTAAGTGGGGGTGTTTGTAGGGAGTTTTAAACTGTAAGATTGTGAACGTGAATTGGAAATGCTTGTGTGTATGAAACCGGGTAACCTGCTGCGTGCTTCGAGTGTGCACCCTCGAAGCTAGCGCAATATGTTATTGGAATATGTGCATTATTGATATGTATGAATGACCTACATGTAACAGGACACAAACACGAACGGACACTGTACAACTAAGGAAAGTGGTTAGTTTGGGGGGAAAAACGCCGCTCGCGGCCTGAGACAGAGCCCTCGGTCACAATGTGGTATATGAGTGTGATGGGCTGGAGAAGTGGTCAAAAGGAGTCTGGTAAAGAGTATCGTGGGATCTCTTTGTCTCTGGGTGGTGAGGGTTATTTCTTAAAGGGTGTGTATGTTAAATGAATGAATTTTAAGTTTGTGGTGACTGGAGACTTGGCAGAAGCTGCTTGTTTTTCTGTCATTACATAAACACATTTACACAGACGCTGACGCGCACTAAATCATCTAATCCACTCAGTCAACACAAACACACACATTCATACACTTACATGCACAAGCACGCACACACACACACACATGCACTGCATGCACACACGCACACAAAATCATACTTAAATACTCACACTTTCAGACACGCACTCTCTCACTCACTCACGTTCACACACACACACACAAGAAAATGGTTCTCTGACCATGCACATTCATGTTTCTCAGTGTAAAAATCGGGACACACCAGTGTATATGTATATGACTTTACATAGTTCCATCATAATCTGAAACTGATTATAACAAGTCAAAATGCATTGTGGATACATTTACTTGGAGTTTTCACTACTCATAAATGATTTATAGATATCATTTGAAATTAATTGTAGATACAGGACGTTGTAATGTTCATGTGATTTTTTCCCACTGAACAAGGAGAAAAGTATGAAAGGAGTGTGTGTGTGTGTGTCTGTGCAAACGATAACCGGTTCATTATTATTGTCTTTGCTCAGCGAAAAAGGACCCGTTTTGCCGATTATTCTGATTATGATACCCTGCGATGAAGGTGTCACACAAACCAAACGCTTCATATTCGCTCGGAGCAGCGCGCATATTGCTTCTGCCTTAATTTGGTGGCCATCTGTTGTTTTAGCGAAATCCGTAGATTTGGCTGACCCGCTCATCCTTCCCATCATCCAGCCCATAAAGCTGTGGGACAAGTAATGCTCTGCTTTGGCTGGGTTCCACCGTCGTGTTGTAAATAAATAAATAAATAAACAAACAAGGTTGCAACACAGACATCATTGGATTCTGCCTCTGAAAAGGAGAGCCATGCACATATGCCCACATATACTTTGATCTAAATTTGAAGAAATTTATTTAAGAACACAAAATATTTTGTCTAGAAATCTAAAGAGCAATAATGCGTATAACTATGCATGTTCTGCCGAAAGGTGAATATTCATGGGGCAAGAACTGTGACCTATTTTATATCTGTGCAAATACACAATTTTTCGGTCGTTTTGTTCTGTTCCGTTTTTGCGTCGAGGACAACCGCTTCGTGAACAATTTGAAACTACAGCGGTTGGAACAGAAGTAAGCGAACTTGCAACACTCCCGAACGAATAATAATAATGAGAAAAAGGAGTTGGAGCAAATGGAAGGTGTATGGAACAGATTTTTACTCAACTTTGACTGGGGTAAGACTCTTCTTTTTGCAGCCCCTTGTTCTGTTTTGAAAACTTGGAAGCCAACTTGAATTCTTGAAAACTTGAATTCATTTTTGACGCTAGGAGAGGTTAGCACTATTGCCATTTCGGTTATTACTTTCAATAAGGTAGTGCCTGTGTGTGAGAAAACGGACGGTTTTCAGCATTGTAATATAGTTTACTAGCATTTCTTACCGACTGTACTCGTCACGCTGCGAAGAGCCACTGTTATGTCCTGTTCTCTGTATCTGGTTGATACATGTCATTCAAATAAAATTCAAAGGTGACTGCTTAAGTTATCTTAGTTGTTCTAAAAAAATCATATTCATGGATCAGGCACTCTTTAATATTTTTTCCAGAGTAAAATGGAACAGTCGACCGTTAAAGGCAAGCATCAAGAAATTTGGTAGGTCTTTGCGGGCTTTTAACAGAAAATCTTGTTTCTGCGAACTCCGGCTCTCTGATGTGTCCCATTTTAAAGATAATGACTTTCAGAACCTTTAAGATTTTATATGCTTCTGTTTTGCCACTGGCTGATCAAAAGGCTGATAAAGCCTTTGAGATTCTCTATCAGTGTACACTACTGAAAAAAGTTACTATAAGTGTTTTGACATCTCAGTTGGCAGAGCAATTTGTGTGCATGTATGTGTTGACTCTGCACTTTACATCACCCAATCAAAGTGAAGTAGGCAGGTGTATATGTAGACGTTGCTGCTGACTCTGACTGTCAGCATGGGGTGGCATTGACTCACGGCTGCCCTCTGATGCCAGTTGGGCATGCGGTAGTGATGATGCAGAGCTGTGTTAGATAAGTCTAATTCTGTCCTCTGTCTCACTTTGTATGTTATGCAAAATAGTGTGATCTGCAATGAGTGATAGACAGCCCATTTGAGAACACTCCATACACACTCACAGTCTGACTCATGCATACTCACACTCCTAGTGTCCTACCCATAATACACCAGTGGCAAACCATCATGCCCTGTGTGTGTGTGTGTGTGTGTGTAACAAGAACAATGCAATTTTCGAAGATGGAGCCACTGCTATTAAATAATAGAGTTTTACTGTGGCGAACCATGCCTATCAGAACTGGAACCTCCAGGGGCAGACTGGCAATTAAAAGGGGTGTGGGATTTGCTGTCAAGTGGCCTGTATTTGATACACCAAATTCACCCAATTTGAACTCACACAACATGTTTGTCAATCAGCGAATCCTTAATTTAAAAAAGGAACACAATCTGTTAATTTGTATTGTTTGTAAGAGTCACTATTTAAGAAATCAACCTTAGTTCAACCTGCAGTGGAACTGTAGCGTTGAAACCCCAAGGTTAGCAAAAACATTTAGCTTCTTCAGTTAGTTCATTTAGCTAGTTCACAGCACATAGCATGTAAGCATGACAAAGCACCTGCTCCCAGCTCACTACTCTTAGATGTCCCTTCTGCTCCCCCCCCCAAAAAAAACACTAACAAAAAACATGGGGTGCCCCTGGCCATTTTTCCGCTTTAGGCAAAATATGATTTTTCTGCTCCATCTTCAAGAATTGCGTTGTTCTAATTATGCACGCACACACACACACACACTATCGGGACAATCCACGACAATATCATCTCCACCTGAGACAATATCATCTCTAGCTGTTGCCATTTTCGACGTTGGCTATCAATTACTAGTTAGCACTATGCTAGATCTCATGTTGAGCGAGTAAGTGGGTCTTCTAGAATACCCTGGAGCCATGGTAAAATCAGAAAATCAATGGCTACAAATATGATTGGTTTATCAAATTGTCAATCCAAATGTATGTTCTCATTCTGTTTAATGGTCAGGGCATTCTATCAAGGATAGAGAATACCCTGGATGGAGGATATTCTCCCCAGAGACTCCGTAGAAAAAATATCTGATTGGTTGTATTTTTTCCAACACAAAACCACACAAATGCACAGTGCATGGACAGAAAATGACAGAAAATATAGCCGCAAGCAATCACATCTTATATGTGTGCTGAATTACATGGTCATAGCAACAGCTAAAAGGATTCAAGCTTAAAACAACAAAACCACATAATATGCCCAGCCCACTTGCTGAGGTTTTGGCAAACAAACACAAATATTACTGTTAAATTAATGTTCATGTGTGTCCTTAGACAATGTAGACATCAATGTCATGATTCTAAATAAAACTACAAAAAAAAAGAAAAACCTTTTGACATGTAAATGTCATTATGCTCAATGCCTGCATACACTAACGCATCTTTACACAACACCTATTCAGGTAACCTGCAAAGGTACCACAACCCCTTTTGTGTGCTGTGTGAATATGCATCTCACAAATTTTCTTTATTTCCATGTAGGATGCTGAATTGCATGTAAAATCTCATTTTCAGACATTGTCTTTACTTAACATGTGTGTGCTAAAGAAAAAAACAAAAAACAAGAGTTTTAAACATTGGAAATATCAGTTTTTGTGTATCGAATACAAGGACACAGCTTTGGCATGCAAGTCAAAATGCTCAAATTGTAAATATTTTGTGCAGTTTAACCTTGATGAATGAATGTGTAATGAACTACCACACCCCTCGTGTGCCGCGTCACATGGCTGGGACAGCAGTGACAGCCCTAAGATGTAGGCTACATAAACAGACTCGTCATACTCCTATTGCTTAAAATTTTCATGCGTGGGAATAGAAGCTAATTTAGCTATCCATATCACAATAGCTTGAAGATGTGGCTTTAACATAAGCTAGCTAACAGCATAGGCATAGTTTGCTGTTAGATATCATAGCAACCTGATATTACAGCCTCAGCTGTGTCAATAAGTAGCCTATGTTTAAAGCACACCGTGGGCTAGCATAACATGCTAATTTTTCCTTGCAATAAATTAGCTTTAATGAGCATCCAATCTGAATTTTATGGAAATTAAACATCCAAACATATTGTGTTCATCTGACCCAGCTGTGTTTTGAAATATGTTGAGATTAAATCCACGAGTGTTGTGGATCATGCCATTACACTACATGGTCATTGCGACAGCTAAAAGCATTCGGGCTTATCAACAAAATAATGTTTATGTGAACCAAGCAATCTGCCAAAAGTAGCATCATGAACAGGTGGGCTTTTTAAGATTAACCATAACATTTCCTCTGTGCACATGCAGGCACAAATGCACAAGTTTAAGTGCATAATGAAATGCATTGGCGGAGCAAACTCCACGACTTGAAGCGGAATTTCTGTGCACCACGTCCAGTTCGTCAGCCTTCATCCCTGTCAATCACCAAATTAACACAACACCACAAGTAACCAAGGTGACAGAATACGGTCTGCTTCTCTTAAAAGGCCATTCGGAGCTCATTTATTATTGAGCATGCAACATGCCTCCCAACATGAGTTCGCAACAACGCGACTAAGCTGAGTTTGCCTACGACTCGCCCAAAATTTCATACCAGGACAGCTCGTCAACCGTTATCCCTGACTTAATCATCAAATTAAGAGTTCATTTTTACTAAGCACACAAAATGCCTCCTGACATCGGTGAATTAGCAACACAGAGAACGTGCTCTAAACACGTCAACAAATATGGTGGCGACCCTTGACCTCTAGACCAACCCCCACGCTACAACTCATTCATTTGATTGGTTAAACATCCTGTCACTTGTCAGACTTGTGAAACAAACAACCCAAAAATGTTCTGTTCAGAGGTGCCCAAATTCACCATTTACCCATGGCTACACTGTTCAACATATCAAAAATCACTTCACAGTATAAATCAGGACACTCATGACTGGATGTACACCAAATCTGAAAGGAATCTGATGAACCGTCTAGGAGCGCCATAGCCGAGATTGGTGAGAAAGCCACTCTCTCTGTTGCCAGATGGTGGTGGAATACCAGGGTGTCACTCTGGGCTTGTGGAAATCATCATAACCATTATAACCAATAACCTGTGAAGTCTGAGCTGTATCAAGCAATGCATGGAGAATTTAAGACATATTCCTGTCCTGTGTGGTGAGACACATAAATTCATTGTTTTAGTATTTCAACGCCTTGCAAGATATCAAAGATCCTTTCGCAACTGAAAATCTGCAACAACTTGACATCATGTATAGCAAATCTGACATGAATCCGATGAACTGTCTAGGAGGAGAACGTCAAAATGTAACTTGTGCCAAAAGACACAAAATCCAAAATAATTCACTTCTTTTTGGGCATGGCTAATACAATGTTACTGCAAATTTGTTCACCTTGGGGAGACCCACGTGCCTACAAAATTTGGTGCGTGTAGATGAACTTACATGCCGGGCACAAGACTCAACGTCATATGGGGGCACTGCAGAGTCCCCGGGCCACGTCGGGGCCAAGCCTCTGCCCCTGAGTACTGTCACATGCACTGAAGTGTGTACCAAATTTCATGAGTTTTCGCCTAGGGGAACCACCTCAAAAATGGCCAAGCGCTGAAGAAAAAGAAAAAGAAGAAGAGGAAGAATCCTTAAGAAAACAATAGGGTTTTGCACCTCCGGTGCATGCGCCCTGTGGTGGGCACTGGAGGCGCAGCACCATTGGTGCTTGGGCCCTAATAATAATAATAATAATAATAATAATAATAATCCTTAGGAAATCAATAGGAATAGGAACAGGAAAATAGGAAATCAATTTTATTTACTCAATTTGTTTAAATTTTATTTTATTTTGTTTTATTTAAAGAATTAATCAGACATGTTTTTTTAATTTTTTCATCTGTTTTTATTTTTTCATATGTTTAGATAACTAATAGGTCTAAATCTGGAGTTTGTCTAAATGTCTACAGTGTCTAAGGGCTAATTAACAAATAAATTGATTAATTCAATAATGATGTGTTGTCAAATACTTTGTGTTTTTAAGTCGATTTTAACTGTTTAAACAAGTCTGTGTTGTGGCCTTTTCATGAATATCTGCAGAGCCTTCTGTTGACATATGTTAGTGGTTTGGATTTGGCTGTTTTTTGGGCCTCACTGAATGAATAAAATACAAGACAACTTTACACAGACCATGTATTAATTGATTTTTTTCATGTCTACATGAATATCGTTAGAATAACGACAGATGGCACAACAGTGCACAATATGAATATAGCCAATGCAGAGCAGGAATGGTCCCATAATTACTGGACTGTTCCCATTGTAGCACAATACAGTGGCTGTCTTCCCATTTGGCTATCTCAGTAGAAAGAACCTCAGTCTATTTCCTAAGAACCTAAGAAAATAAACAGTGAGAAAATTTCAATTTAAGGTGACACTGAATGGAGAGGACAGTGTGGCAACAAACAGTGTGGCATCAGTCCTCACACTGTGTTAGTTTTCAAAGCCTTTGCTGAGTGTATTCAGGTCAGTGGAGATGGTTCCACACTCAGATGAGCTTGTCTATCTCAATTCAACTGATGTTCCTTGTTGTTTTCTCTTCAAGCTTGTTTTGTGACTTTCCCTTTAGGTTGAGAGCTGGGGTCAGAGAAGCTGACTGACTCACTGCTGGTTATGAGAATCTGTAGCTGTTTAGCAAAGTGGTAAGTTGCCTTAATCAGTCTCCAGTAAATGAGTGAGTGTGTGTGTGTGAGTTTAGAATGTGAATGTACTTTGAGTCTCTGCCCTTCCTTCCTCTGCTCCTGCAGGCTGGACCCCAGATGTGTGTGGAGGTGGCTGTCCGTTATAGCGCCCTCCTCTTCTGGGTTGCTGGCCTGGTGTCTACAGCTGAACACACCTGGTCCTGCCCCCAGCGCTGTATATGTGACTCAGAAATGCTTTTGGTCAACTGCACTGGCCGTCTCCTGACCTCCGTTCCTGATGCTATCCCCAGAAATGCTCAGCATCTAAGCCTGGTGCGCAATCGACTGAAGAGCCTAGCTCGTCGACAGTTCTCTGGATTGGGACAGCTGCGAGAGCTCGATCTTAGCGACAATGTCCTCACTATGATTGAGGCTGAAGCTTTCCTTGGTTTGCAAAAGCTTCTAACATTGCGGATTTGCAGGAATCGTTTGAAGATCATTCCAGTTGGGGTGTTTGCTGGACTACCCAGTCTCCGGCTGCTGGACATAAGTGAAAATGAGATCCTGGTCTTCCTGGACTACAGCTTCCGTGAGATGGTGTCTCTACAGCAGCTGGAGGCCAGTGAGAATGACTTGGTGTTCATCTCTAACAGGGCTTTCACGGGGCTGCTGAACCTGCAACAACTGCATCTTGATAGGTGTAATTTGACCTCAGTGCCATCTGAGGCCCTGTCCCAGCTCACTGGGCTGGTGCAGTTGCGGCTGTGTCGACTAAGTATCACAGCACTGCCTAATAACTCATTCCAGAGACTGAGCCGCTTGAGGGAGCTTACGGTGTCTCACTGTCCCTGGCTGGGAACACTGGCAACCAACAGCCTAATCGGGCTTAACCTCACCTCTCTCTCGCTAACCCACTGCAACCTGAGCACCATTCCCTACACGCCATTGCATCACCTGGTCTACCTGCAATACCTAGACCTCTCCTACAACCCCATCACCTCCATCAAGGGGCACCTTCTGGGGGATCTGCTCAGACTGCAGGAGTTTCACCTGATGGGAGCAGGACTGTTGCAGGTGGACTCTGGGGCATTCCAAGGCCTGGCTTACTTTCGTCTGCTCAATATCTCATCTAACAGACTAGTCACCCTGGAGGAGCCTGTCTTCCACTCACTGGGATCCCTCCAGGTCCTGCGATTAGATGGGAACCCTCTGTCCTGTGACTGTAGATTGTTGTGGGTGCTGCGCAGACAGCTGCATCTAGACTTTGATGGACGACCCCCTGTATGTGCTGCCCCCGAGCAGGTGCAGGGTAGAACATTCTGGGACTTCACAGAATCTGAATTGCCAGGGCTCTTCACCTGTCGACAAGCCCGAATATTGACTCGTAAACCTCAGGATGTTCGAGTGGATGAGGGTCACACAGTTCTGTTTTCCTGTCGGGCAGATGGTGATCCAGTTCCCTCCATCACATGGTTGAATCCACAGCGCTCCATTCTGTCTCCCACAGGCCGAATTCGTGTGCTATCCAATGGATCACTAGAAGTCCGTTATGCCCAGGTCCAGGACAGCGGTTACTACCTGTGCTTAGCTTCCAATGCAGCAGGAAATGACAGTGTTTCGGTGAGCCTTCGTGTGCGGGGATTCCCCTATTCATCACGCAACCGCACTTATCCTTTCTTCTTGGAAGGTTGGAGCCTTCCCTCTGCTCAACCACCAATCAACAGCTCATCTCAGGGCACACAGCCATTCCCATTTGAAATCAAAACTCTGGTGATTGCTGTGACAATGGGTTTTCTGTCATTTCTGAGCTCAGTGGCCATCTGCTTTGTGTTTATGTTCCTCTGGAGTCAAAGTAAAGGGCAGATAAAACACACGGCCACCATTGACTTTGTGCCACGTAGTTCTGTGGGTGCAAGTGGTGGAGGGGGCACCAACACTGAAATGGGTAGATTCACCATGAAACTCATATGACGCATTTGTAGCCGAAAAACTGCACTTTAAATACATCACTTGTGCATTTAGCTCTTACTTGGGACTTCAGTGCATTTAAATTCTGTTTAGCAGACAATGAGCATCAAGTCATGTAGCTACAGTTCAGAGGACAGCATCAACGCATGTAGCTGCTGTTTAGAAAACATTGCCAATGCATGTAGCTGGAGTTCAGAGGAGCACAACAATGCATGTCACTGGTGCTTCTGCATGCATGTCACTGGTGCTAAAGAGTGCATGAGCATAGTTAGTGAATGATACTAGGAGAATGGTATACATGAACTTGCTAACACAGGGGAATATAATAGTGCTGTAGGTGTGGTGTGGGGGTGAGAGTTTTAATACTGAAGACCAGGTGTGCGGGTGGGTGTTGCAGTAGGGCACTCTCTGTTGACTCTTGGCACCACTCATGTAGGGTCCCTCTCTGTTAGATCCAGGGATCTGCCACCTCTCTCACAAGGTGGTGAGAGGTGCTCCGAGGGCATGTGGGACTGGACTGTATCACACCCTCATTACTGGGAGATCATTTTACACTGACCTCATGACCCTGACAGCACAAAACCCAATGATACCCAGTTACAGTGCAGAAGCTTAGCTGTCCTCTTATTTTTTTTCCTAATTCTTCTTCTGCTTCATGAAAAGATTTTTGCAATGTTGTAAATGATTTTCATATAAGAAAAATTTTGCTTTTGTGTTCACTCTCTCTCTCTCTGTCTCTGAGAGAGACAGACAGAGAGAGAGAGACAGACAGAGAGAGAGACAGACAGAGAGAGAGACAGAGAGAGAGACAGACAGAGAGAGAGAGAGACAGAGAGAGAGAGAGAGAGAGAGACAGAGAAGGAGAGAGAGAGAGAGAGAGAGACAGAGAAGGAGAGAGAGACAGACAGAGAAGGAGAGAGAGACAGACAGAGAGAGACAGACAGACAGAGAGAGAGAGACAGAGAAGGAGAGAGCCGGAGTTGTGCTTGTTTCTATTTTATTTGGGACAGATGAGGCTCTGAGCAGAGTCTCCTAATGAATTAAATAATGGATTTCTGCTCTGAGTTTGCATCATGCTCCACAGTGAATAATATTTCTCCTGAAGTGTTTCATTACTGTTTTAGATTGAATATGGAAATACCATCACAGCTTTGTGGTTTCATTAAACTGTCAATCTCCCATGATGGGGTTTCATGGTGTCAATGATAGCTGTAATTTCATACCTTTGTTTTTGAATGAAATTGATATGATTTGGTATAAAATGGTTGGTTTGGTATTAAAGAGCTATGGTTGAATAGAATGTATGTTTACTTGATGAAAATCAGTTTTGTTTTGGCAGTGTCTGGACACCAAACCCCACAGAACAATACCAAACCCCTCCCCACTCTGAGAGGATTTACCCATAATCCACTGAAAGTAAATATTACCCCATGCCCCTGTCCTTTCATCTCATTTTACAAACAAATCCCAAAAGCTCCACCATCCTTCCATGCTCTTCCCATCAGAGCACGTATAGAATAGGATCGGATAAGATAGCACCTTATTAACCTCCGGGGGAAAATTTAGTTAGTTACAACGCAAGTTACAATGGAAAAAATAGAAATAAATAGAACAGTGCTGCTAAACATATATTAATAAAATAACAAGAGAAGTAGGTAAACATGTAAACGTGTAAAAGTAAATTAAGGTGACAAAGAACATGTAAACATGCAAGTCAATTAAAGTGACAAAGAACATGTAACGATGATGTGACCAGGAACATGAAGGAAGTAAACGTATCCTGAAGTGACCGGAGTGCAAAAGTGACCAAACATTAGGTTATGGTGCATTATACAAGTATGTATGTAAGTAAATTGTTCAAGTATTTCAAGTACACAAGTATGTAAACATGTAATAGAGGGTCAGTGTGTACCAGCAAAAATATTGGTAAAAGTGTGTGTGTGTGTGTGGGGGGGGGGGGGGGGGGGGGGGGGGGGTGTCACAGCTTAAGAATATTGGTAAAAGTAAGTGTGTGTGTGTGGGGGGGGGGGGGGGGGGTGTCACAGCTTTTGAGGCTGAGGTCATGTTCACAGACTGTATTGAACAGTCTGATGATTGTTGGCACGAAAGAATACCTGAGACGCTCCTTCACACACTGGGCAGGGACGAGCTGATGACTGAAGGGGCTCCAGTACTGCCTCAGCTCATTGTAGAGAGTGTGGGGGGGGTTATCCAGGGTGGAGTAGGTTTTTGCCCTCACTCCTCCTTGGTACCTCCTTCAGACTATCCAGTTGAAGTCAAACAGCAGAGCTGGGTTTCTTCACCAGCTTGTTCAGCCTAACTCCTAATCCACAGCACAGCACAATAAAGAAGAGTTCACTGACTATTACTGACTATTACTGACTGATACAACACCCAAAGCAGACTGACTATTACTGACTGATACAACACCCAGAGTGGACTGACGATTACTGACTATGACTTACTATTACTGACTGATACAACACCCAGAGCAGACTGACTATTACTGGCTATTACTGACTGATTAAACACCCAGAGCAGACTGACTATTACTTACTGATGAAACACCCAGAGCAGACTGACTATTACTGACTGATACAACACCCAGAGTGGACTGACGATTACTGACTATGACTTACTATTACTGACTGATGAAACACCCAGAGCAGACTGACTATTATTGACTATTACTGACTGATAAAACACCCAGAGCAGACTGACTATTACTGACTGATGAAACTCCCAGAGCAGACTGACTATTACTGACTGATAAAACACCCAGAGCAGACTGACTATTACTGACTGATAAAACACCCAGAGCAGACTGATGATTACTTACTGATGAAACACCCAGAGCGGACTGACTATTGCTGACTGATAAAACACCCAGAGCAGACTGACTATTACTGACTGATGAAACACCCAGAGCAGACTGACTATTACTGACTGATAAAACACCCAGAGCAGACTGACTATTACTGACTGATAAAACACCCAGAGCAGACTGACTATTACTGACTGATAAAACACCCAGAGCAGACTGACTATTACTGACTGATAAAACACCCAGAGCAGACTGACGATTACTTACTGATGAAACTCCCAGAGCAGACTGACTATTACTGACTGATACAACACCCAGAGCAGACTGACGATTACTTACTGATGAAACTCCCAGAGCAGACTGACTATTACTGACTGATACAACACCCAGAGCAGACTGACGATTACTGACTAATTAAAACACCCAGAGCTGACTGGCTTTTACTGACTGATAAAACACCCAGAGCAGACCGACAATTACTGACTGATTAAAACACCCAGAGCAGACTGAGAATTACTGACTGATAAAACACCCAGAGCAGACTGACAATTACTTACTGATGAAACTCCCAGAGCAGACTGACTATTACTGACTGATAAAACACCCAGAGCAGACTGACAATTACTTACTGATGAAACTCCCAGAGCAGACTGACTATTACTGACTGATAAAACACCCAGAGCAGACTGAGAATTACTGACGGATTAAAACACCCAGAGCAGACTGCTGCACACATTGAAAGTCAGTAGCAACATCCTGCTCTGTTCTGGAGAGTGCTGCAGTGTTGACTAGTCCGGTTTATTGCTTAAGTGCCCACCAAGGAACTTAGAAATCTCCACCATTTCCATCTCCTCACCCTGGATGGTGACAGGCATCAGTGACTAGAGTTTCACTTGAAGTGTGAAGTGTGAATAAGACACAGTGCAGTTCCCTAAGGTGTGCCAGTATTACTCACTATCTCATACCTGTCTGGCTCCCCTGAAGACGGATCTGTGGTCCAGTCCACCAAACTCAGATCAGTCTGCATGGTTATGAGCTTCTTTGCCAGCAGGAGGGGTTGAATGGTGTTGAAAGTGCTGAAGAAATCCAAAGGCAAATGCATGGGGGTTGGAGGGGCTGTAGCAGGGTGTTATTTGGATGTGTCCTGATCTTCCCAGTGGAGGAAGCGTGGTGAAGTTGTGTGCACTCCTGATATTAGTATACAGCAGGTTCAGTGTCTTACTGTCAGTTGTTTCGTATATGACACTGTGTAAAGTTAGTCAGGGTAGAGAAGATGAGGACAAAGGCATTTGGATGCTGGGTTTCCAGTCTGGTGATTGCTGAGTGCATGATGTCACACAGCAAAGCTACATTTATTGAAGGCGTACAACCAGGAAAATGGAACGGAAAAAGTCCCACTGTTGACGGTAGGGGAAAAACCCCACCATTACCAGTTCAGTGTCGGGAGTACAGACAGTCATTTTTACTTGAACATGTCCTGAATTATATCATATTTGGCTGATGAAAAGGCCAAACCCACCACCCTCCCTCTTGTCTCTAATACTTCCCCTGTCTGCGTGCACCAGATAGAGCCCATCCAGTGTGATTGCAGAGTCTGGCCTGCTGTAATGGAGCCATATCTCTGTGAAGCACATCATGCTATGGGTTTGACAATCACACTGTGATCACACTACAGTCCCGATACTCACACTGTGATCACACCACAGTCCTGATACTCACACTGTGATCACACTACAGTCCTGATATTCACACTGTGATCACAGTACAGTTCTGATACTCACTCTGAATTTGTCATGAAGTCCTGTGCCATAAAAGCCTTTGAGACTTACTGTGTAAATATGTGGAGAAAGCGAAAGAGCCTGTAACGGGAGACATTAAATGTAATATGTGTTTGGTGACTATTTTTATTGGCTTGTTTTGCATATGGAGATAAACATCAAACACATAATGATACTTTCTTATGCATACCCTCTTCCTCTACATTCTGTAGATACCTCTATCATGCATCAGTTTGAAAGTCCATAAAATGTTTAACTAAATTTGACAGACAGGGAGTCCACTGCTTCACTGAATATCACAGCCATTTTTCTGCTTCTGCTATTATGTGTCAAAAGCTAAACTAAGCAAAACTTAACTGCCAGTCAAACACTCTTTGCTCTTTCTCTAGTCTTTTTCTCTCAAATATCTCAAAACCTCCTGCAGCAAATTCTTAGTCAACTCTGTATGAATGTGTATGAACCACCATATGTGTGGATGTGTATGTTACTATACATGTATGTATAAATTTACAATTTAGTTATTTGGCAGACGCTTTTTACCAAAGTGACTTACAATCAGTCCATCAGTCGGCTTTCTAATACCTTGTGAGCAGAGATCACAATAAGACTGAGCGTCAAATTGCCCCTTCGCATTGCGCCCCTGGAATACTTTGACAAACACAGATACAAGACAAAGTTTTTTTTTTTCCCCTAGGAAAGGCAGGTTAGGCATTGGGGGACAGGTGTGTTCTAAAGAGGTGGGTTTTCAGTTTCCTGCGGAAGATGGTAAGAGATTCTGCAGTCTTGACTGCATGGGGGAGGTCGTTCCACCGGCTCGGGGCAATGTCGGAGAAGAGGCGTGGTCGGGAGGAGCGGCTGCCGGGTTCCCGGAGTGAGGGGACCGTCAGTTGTCCAGAGGTCGTAGAGCGGAGGGTCCTAGTTGGGGTGTATGGAGTTATAAGAGACTGAAGGTATGATGGGGCGGAGCCTCTTGTGGCCTGGTAGGCCAGTACCAGTGTCTTGAACTGGATGCAGGGCTGCTACCGGAAGCCAGTGGAGCGCAGTAAGCAGTGGAGTGACATGAGAGTGCTTAGGGAGGTTGAATACCAGGCGTGCAGCGGCGTTCTGCACGAGCTGGAGCAGCCTGTTGTGTGAGGAATAGGCGGATTCTCCTGATGTTGTATAGGGAGAATCTGCAGGATCGAGTGACTGCTGCGATGTGACCGGAGTAGGTCAGCTAGTTGTCGAGGGTTACGCCAAGGTTTTTGGCTGCTGTGGTGGGGAACACCACAGATCCCTCGATGGTGATTGCAGTGTCGATCGCTGGGGAGTTCTTAGCAGGAAAAAACAGGAGCTCTGTTTACTCCGGGTTGAGTTTGAGATGGTTAGTAGACATCCAGGAGGCAATGTCAGCTAGGCAGGCTGCGATGCGAGGTTGAACCTGGGAGTCAGAGGGGGGGAAGGAGAAGAACAGCTGTGTGTCATCAGCATAGTAGTGGTAAGAGAGGAGTATGAGGACAGAGCTGAGAGACTTTGCTCTGGCCAAGTGGAGCTCCTCCGTGACAGCAAGGAGGGCCATCTCGGTGGAGTGGCCGGCTTTGAATCCGGATTGATTCTGATCCAGGAGATTGTACTGCAGAAGATATGGTGAGAGTTGGTTATATACTGCACGTTCCAAGGTTTTGGAGAGAAACGGTAGGAGAGAGACTGGACGGTAGCTACTGACATCAGCAGGGTCTAGGAAAAGAAGGAAAAGGCAGTGGAGAGGGCAGCGGGAGTGGCTGTGTTCTCCGGTATGATCCACGTCTCCGTGAGGGCCAGAAAGTGCAGGGACAGCAAGGAGGCTTGAGCGGAGATGAAGTCGGCCTTCTGTACCGCCGATTGGCAGTTCCAGAGACCACCTGAAAAGCCAGTAGCAGTGTTAGCAGAGCGTGGTGGATGGATGAGGTTAGACAGGTTGCGTCCACGAGGATGCATCGGCCGCCACCTGCGGAGATTGCAAGAGGAAACTTGAACAGGAATAGGGAGATGACACATGATTAGTGTGAGGGGGACAAGGTATTTTTAGGAGGTAGGGAAGAGACACAATTACACAGATAAGCAAATGAAAATAAATAAATCAAGATGAAAATAAATCGCTTAGAGTACGGCAGACAGGCAGCAGTTGTCTCCGCTTCCTCGTTGTCCTTCCTCGGTGGACTCCCGCAGGTAGACTCCCTTGTCTTAGTCCGACGAGACAAGGGAGACGAGACTGCTACAGCTGCCGCTACAGCTGCCGCTTGGCAGAAGCACTATTACTAATGAGTCTTGTGACTACAGCGTTCGCGGCTTAAGGGCTGGCTACAGCCCCGCCCCCTCAGAACAAAGCGTAAATTGACTGAGACTGAGAGTAACAAACAAATGCAAGTCAGCAATTCAGCAGCTGATGCGACAGGAATTCAATACAAACTCCCTAGTAAAGTAAGGAAACAACGCTACCAGACAGCGCACACAGTTCTACACAGACGGAGAACCTAAGGTAAAGCAAGCCCTGAAAGAATCACGCACGAAGTAAATTATATACGGTAAACGACAGCAGAGTATACAGAGCAAACAGAAATCGCGGCTACTCGGACAATTACACGCAACAGAGACAAGGGAGAACCCAGAAATCGCGGCTACTAAGCAATTTAAAGCAAAGTCTTACTTGGAACCTGCTCTGAAGGAGAAGTAATCTAACTGAAAACGATGCACGTGTTTTAATCACTATATGTCTGAATGCGTATTAATCACTATATGTGTAATTGTGTATTAACCACTATATGTGTGATTGTGTATTAATCACAATATATCTGAATGTATTCATCACTATATGTCTGAATGTATATTAATCACTATGTGTGTGAATGTTTTTTTTTTTATCACTATATTTGTGAATATTTGAAAGTGTGTATTTGTAACCATATATGTGTGAATGTGTATTAGTCACTGTGTATGTTAATATGTATTAGTCTCTGTACTGTGTGTATGAAGGATCATTTGATTTGATCTGCAGTATCGATGCACTCGTCCTGTATTTTATCTGTTTATATGTTTAAAGATGCATGGCATCTGACACTCAGGCTGTGTAAACATCTGCACCGGCATACCATTGTTCAGTCTGGTGGCGTGTGTGTGTGTGTCTGTGTCTATGTGAGTGTGTGAATGAGAGACAGAGCTGACACAGACAGTAGTGCTGTTTTCCCTGCCAGATGTCTCGCCCATTTCACTGATCTCAGCCTTTCACTCTCTCTTCATCCGCCAGAACAGCCCAGATATAACAGCATCACGTGCAGAACGATAAATTATAATCCTTATGGATTACCTCTGTGTTGTGCAGTCTGTCCCAGACCACATCATATTTATCCTTTCAATGCCTCTGCCTGCACTTACAACTCACAACATCCCAGATTGCTGCCAAAAATATCCAGTGTTTGTGTGTGTGTGTGTGTGTGTGTGTGTATACGTTGCTCTAGCAGCAAATACCGACCACTATTTATTAAAACTGTGCTATCAAATGTTGTGTAAAATCTATAAGCACATGTGATTCACAGGAAAGTGGTCTTGATTTTAAGAAGTACCTACATGGAGTGAAGTCTATTATAGATTATATATTAGTGCACAAATACAATAGATCTGTTGTAGCTATTGTATCTATTTCTATTGTATATGTGCACTATCAGAGCTAATGGCACCAATAATGAAAAGTGTGTGACAGTAACTACAATGAGCAAAATGATAATGGAAAATGAGGACTTGAATGAAAAAAAAGTCATATTCAAAGTGGGACCCCAGCTGTACTTTCTGACAGTGAATATTTGTCTATTTGGTGATTACATTGACTGGCTCTAAGCTCAGCTGTGTTTCACACTTAAAACTGAATGGGATCTCTTTGTAATCCTTTTGTAACGAATCACCAATGGGAGGACGCAAGTGCAGAGTTGCAGGTTTAATATCCAAAAAGAGTATGAAAGATACAAGAAAGTAACAAACAAACAAAGTACTAGAATAAGCAAAGGATTTACAGAACTGAATGAAGAACGCTATCAGGTAAGTACTAACGCTTAGAAAACACATTGACTAGTGTAGACTTCGCGGTGCGCAAAGGAAACAGAGGGGTTTAAGTAAGGGAGAGTGACTGTGTGCATGTAAGTGACGACAGGTGCAGGTGATGAGTGAATAGGCCGGTGATTAGAAAACCGGCGACGCTGATGGCCGAATGGCTGAAGTCGGCGGGGGAGGAGACGAGCTCGTTACAGTACCCCCCCCTTGACGCACGGCTCCAGCCGTGGAGCGTCGCCGGCCAGGGGGACGTTCACGAGGGCGAGGAGCGGGACGATCTGGGTGATCCCGATGGAAATCTGTGATCAGGTTGATGTCCAAGATATCCGATGACGGCACCCAGCATCGCTCCTCGGGACCGTACCCCTCCCAGTCCACCAGATACTGAATGCGGCCTTGACGGCGTCTGGAGTCGAGAAGAGTGCGCACCGCGTAGGCAGGTGCGCCTTCGATTTCCAGCGCTGGAGGTGGAGTGTCACGGGGGACCGCATCAGCCAGTGGACCAGGAATCACCGGCCTGAGGAGGGAGACATGAAAAGAGGGTGAGATCTTGTAATGGGGAGGTAGTAGGAGAGTGTATGTGACTGGATTGACCCTCCGGAGGACTTTAAATGGCCCCACAAATCGCGGACTGAGCTTCCGGCAAGGCAGGCGGAGCTTGAGATCCCGAGTCGAGAGCCATACCCTGTCTCCTGGGTTGAACACTGGAGAATCCCGGCGGTGGCGATCGGCCTTGATTTTCTGTCGGCGGACGGCTCTATGGAGGTGGACATGGGCCATTTGCCAGACCCTCTCCGCCCGCCGAAACCAATCGTCCACCGCGGGGGCTTCGGTCTGACTCGGGATCCAGGGACACAGGGGAGGCTGGTAGCCCAGAACACACTGAAAGGAGTTCTGCGCGTATTCAGCCCAAGGCAAAAACTGGGACCAGTCATGTTGACGATTATGACAGTAGCTACGAAGAAACCTCCCCAGGTCCTGGATGGTCCGCTCTGCCTGGCCATTGGACTCCGGGTGGTAGCCGGATGTGAGGCTCACCGTGACACCCAGTTTCTCCATGAATGCCTTCCAAACACGAGAAGTAAACTGCGAGCCACGGTCAGACAAAATGTCCTCCGGAAGGCCAAAACAGCGGAAAACATTGTGAAAGAGGGCATCCGCAACCTGGAGAGCAGAGGGAAGAGACGTGAATGGGATTAGACGACATGCTTTGGAAAAACGATCTACCACTACCAAGACCGTGGTGTTACCGTCTGACCGAGGGAGGTCCGTAATAAAGTCCACCGCAATGTGCGACCATGGTCTCTGCAGTATGGGTAGGGGCAATAGTTTACCGGCGGGGACCTCCCTCGGGGACTTGGTAGTGGCGCAGATGGAGCAGGATTTGACAAATCTTTGCATGTCAGAGGCCAAGGTGGGCCACCAATATTTAGCTGTTAGGAGTTGGGTGGTGCGTGTAATGCCGGGATGACCAGAGGAAGGGGATGTGTGCGCCCAGGTGATGATCCGATCACGGAGAGCCGAAGGGATGTATGTTTTGTCCACGGGCCGGTCAGATGGTGCGGGTTCTCTGGCGAGTTCCCTCCGGATGTCCTCCTCCAAGTTCCATTGGATGGGCGCTACGATCAGCGATGAGGCGATGATTGTCTTATCGGCAGCAGGACTCTCACTCGACCCGTGGATGCGTGACAACGCGTCGGCTTTTCCGTTCTTAGATCCTGGGCGGAAGGAGATCGAGAAATTGAATCTAGAGAAAAAGAGGGCCCACCTGGCTTGACGTGGATTGAGTCGTTTTGCTGCTCTGATATACTCCAGGTTGCGGTGGTCGGTCAGCACGATGAATGGCTCCTGAGATCCCTCTAGCCAGTGTCTCCACTCCTCAAGTGCCAACTTCACCGCCAGCAGCTCTCGGTTGCCCACGTCGTAGTTCCTCTCAGCTGGGGACAACTTTCTAGAAAAAAAGGCACACGGGTAAAGTTTAGAAGGCTCACCATGACGCTGCGACAGAACCGCTCCCACACCTGTGTCGGAAGCGTCCACCTCCACGGTGAACGATTTTTTCGGGTCAGGCATTTTTAGTATGGGAGCAGAGGTGAAACGCTCCTTTAACAGGCGGAAAGCAGCTCTGGCAGCGTCACTCCAGCACAGTTTTCTAGGCTGTCCCTTAAGGAGGGCTGAGAGGGGGGCAGCCACAGAGCTAAATCCGCGAATGAACCGACGGTAGAAGTTGGCAAATCCCAGGAAGCGTTGGAGTTCCTTGACGGTGCTGGGTTCTGGCCATGTGGTGACTGCCAAGATCTTCTTCTCCTCCATCCTCACTCCCTCAGGGCCGATCACGTATCCCAGGAAGGAGACGGTGGTTCGGTGGAATACGCACTTCTCTGCCTTCACGTAGAGTTGGTGTTCTAGGAGGCGTGACAGGACCTGGCGAACGTGTGTGATGTGTTCTGAGAGCGTGGCGGAGTGGATGAGGATGTCGTCGATATAGGCGATAACAAATCTTCCCAAAAAGTCTCTCAGCACATCGTTCACCAGGGCCTGGAAGACAGAGGGTGCATTAACCAAACCGAAAGGCATGACCAAATACTTATAATGACCTGCAGTTGTGCTGAAGGCCGTTTTCCACTCGTCACCCTCCCGGATACGGATTAGGTTATAGGCACTCCGGAGATCCAATTTGGTGAAGAATCGGGACCCTCGGAGTTGTTCTATGGCCGATGGGACTAGAGGGAGTGGGTACCGGTACTTCACCGTGATGGAGTTCAGCCCTCGGTAGTCGATACAGGGACGTAAACCCCCATCCTTCTTTCCGACGAAGAAGAAACCCGCCGAGGCTGGGGAAGTGGATGGGCGAATGAAGCCTTGTTGGAGAGCCTCTTCGATGTAGTCCTCCATAGCGCGGGTTTCGATCAATGAGAGGGGGTATACGCGCCCACGAGGAGGTGAAGTACCGGGCAGGAGGTCGATGGCACAGTCCCAGGGACGATGAGGAGGGAGACGAGTGGCTTGGTGTTTACTGAAGACTTCTTGTAAGTCACGGTATTGCCTGGGAACCTCAGGAGCGATTGAAGTGGGAGGGCTTTCAATGGATGTGGCGGCACAGAATAGACGGAGGCAATGTTGACTACAGGACGGTGACCAGGAGGTGATCTCTTTATCGGACCATGAGATGCTGGGGTTGTGACGCTGGAGCCAGGGAAGACCGAGGATGAGGGGGTAAGTTGATGATGGGAGAACGAGAAGCTGGATGTCCTCTCGATGGAACACCCCCACGGTGAGTTGAACTGAGGTGGTGATGTGAGTGACCAAACCACTTCCCACGGGGAGGCCGTCGAGAGCATGGATGGACACGGAGGTGGACAGACAGTGCAGTGGTATGTGGAGAGTCCGGACCAGGGAACGGCTGATGAAATTTCCTGCCGCCCCCGAATCTAGCAGGGCTGTAAGAGAGAGGGAAGAATCACCGCAGCGCACCGTCACGGGAAGTAGGAAAGGCTGGGCAGACATGAGGAAGGAGGAAGCGCTTACCTCATGGCGTGGGGCTGTGCTCCTGGGGAGCGCTCCTCTCCCACTCTCACGTGGACGGACCGGCCTAATTGGGCAGCTGGGAACCAGATGACCTCCCTCTCCGCAGTAGAGACACAGACCCTGCTCGATCCGGCGACGACGTTCTCGGACGGTAAGATGGGTGCTGCCTACTTCCATGGGTTCGGGCTCGGAGTGTGGACAGGAAGGGATGGGCAATCTGGTGACTCCGGAAGTGCGACGGCGCTCCTGCAGCAGGCGATCCAATCGGATGGAGAGAGCCATGAGAGAGTCCAGACCCAGGTTTTCATCGCAGCAAGCTAACTCCATTTGTAGGTCTTCTCTTAGTCCACGGCGGTAGATAGAACACAGGGCTGACTCGTTCCACCCACTGGCGGCGGCAGCGATGCGGAAGGACAGGGAGTAATCAGCTGCTGAGTCGGTACCCTGGGTGAGTTGGAGCAGCCGCTCTCCAACCTCCCTGCCCTCTGCAGGGTGGTCAAAGACAGCACAGAAGAGACCCTCGAAGCGCGCATAGGTCGCCACCTCTTCTCCCCTTCGCTCCCAAACAGCGGTAGCCCACTGCAGGGCTCTTCCCATCAACAGATTGATGATTGTCGAAATTTTCGTCTCATCTGGAAAAGAAGGATGTTGAGCGAAATATAATTGACATTGGGTTATGAAGCCACGACAACCTGAAGGTGTGCCATCGTAATGGAGAGGGAGTTTCACAGGTGAATCCTGGAGACAGAGAGGTTCAACCGTGGGCGCTGGAGGGCGTACTGGGGCAGGAGGAGGAGGAGGCGGCGTGACAGTAAGTCGCTCCAGGTGGCGCATTACCTCACCCAGGGTAGTGCGAAGATGAACGAGCTTGCGCTGTTGGTCCGCTACCACCTGGCTGAGGGGTGGCCTCGGCAAGGATGCTCCGCGTGGGTCTGGACTCTCGTCCATGGGGAGAGGAATCTCCGCTGCGTCCATGTGCTGGCGAAGTCTTCTGTAACGAATCACCAATGGGAGGACGCAAGTGCAGAGTTGCAGGTTTAATATCCAAAAAGAGTATGAAAGATACAAGAAAGTAACAAACAAACAAAGTACTAGAATAAGCAAAGGATTTACAGAACTGAATGAAGAACGCTATCAGGTAAGTACTAACGCTTAGAAAACACATTGACTAGTGTAGACTTCGCGGTGCGCAAAGGAAACAGAGGGGTTTAAGTAAGGGAGAGTGACTGTGTGCATGTAAGTGACGACAGGTGCAGGTGATGAGTGAATAGGCCGGTGATTAGAAAACCGGCGACGCTGATGGCCGAATGGCTGAAGTCGGCGGGGGAGGAGACGAGCTCGTTACACCTTTACACTGAACAGGACAATCCTATACACAAACAAAGTCTTGTACATTAAAAAAGTAAAAACATATACAAACAGCAACACAAATGAAATGAGGTAGGTGGTCCCCATGTCTGATGACAACTTCCCACTTTTAATGGTGAGCTCTGTGATGACTGATAAATCCTATCCTGTGGTATGTGTTTCCTGTGGAGGAGGTTGCCGTGGTGATGATATCCCTAGATGTGTTTTTCCTGATCAATCTTTGCTGTCTCCTCATGGTCCTCCCCTGCAGTCCATGAGTCCCATCTAGGCAGCGCTGTTGCCAGATATTTCATTTAAGAGTGGCCTCTAGTCCCCCTAAAATCTAATCTTTCAATCCCTCAGTGAAGTGTTCAGCTTGTCTTTGTTATGAAAAGGTTGTAGACTGGATGCCTGTGCTGAGCAGTTTTCTTTAATAATAATAATAATATTATTATTATTATTATTATTATTATTAATAATACTTTGTTTGTATAGCACTTTTCATACAAAGAATGTAGCTCAAAGTGCTTTTACATATCAGTAGAAAGAAAATAAAAATAATAATGGTGATAATAATAAAACGTAATAAAATAAATAAAATGGTAGTAAATAGACCACACAATAAAAAAAGCAAGGATAAACCACATAATTCAAGGGACATAAAACAGGAGAGATTGTCAAAATTAATAAATAAAACAGTTTAGAGTAAAATAATTAAAAGAACAGATTAAATGAAATTTAAAAAAAAAGAATTTAAAAAATGAGGAATGGATAAAATGAATAAAACCATAAAAACAAAAACAAAACAAAAAAAACAAAAGAGAAAATTGCTAATAGTACGCTAGACTAAAAAGGTATGTTTTTAGTTGCCATTTAAAACTGTCCACTGAGCCTGCCTCTCTAATACCTCTTGGTAGGGTGTTCCACAGTTTAGGTGCATAGTGGATAAAAGCAGCTTCCCCAATTTTATTTTTGGGGACTTTTGGAATGTTTAAAAGACCTGCCACAGAGGACCTAAGGGCTCGTGAAGGAACATAAAACAACAGAGAATCGGTAATGTAAAAGGGTGCTAAACCATTAAGAGCTTTGCATACAAGTAGAAGGACTTTAAAATCAATTCTAAAAGATACAAGGAGCAAATGCAGTGCAGCTAAAACAGGAGTAATATGCTCTCTCTTCTTTGTTTTTGTTAAAAGTCTAGCAGCAGAGTTCTGAATTAGCTGTAGATTCTCAACTGACTTCTTTGGAAGACCAATAAAAAGAGCATTACAGCAGTCCAGTCTACTTTAAATAAAAGCATGAATGAGCTTCTTAGCATCCTGTTGAGTTAGAAATGGGCGTACTCTGGCAATATTTCTCAGGTGGAAGAAGGCTGCTTTGGTTACCTTGCTTATGTGGGGTTTAAAACTTAAATCTGAGTCTAAAATTACACCCAGGCTTGTGACTTCCAGTTTGTTTGATGGCCTAAGTGTCTTAGTCTGGTAGAAAGTGTGTCTCTTCTGGGATGGGGGCCAACTAATAGTATTTCAGTCTTGTTTTCATTTAACTTTAAAAAATTATTACTCATCCATTGAATGATTGCTGACAGGCAAGTGGTCAAGGAGTATAATGCATTTATGTCATTTGGCTCAACGGAAATGTATAGTGGTGTATCATCAGCATAGCTATGGAAGTTAACATTGTGTTCTCTGATGATCTTACCTAGTGGTAACATATATAGTGAAAAAAGAAGGGGACCAAGACAGCTTCCTTGTGCAACACCAGAAGATATGTTATGTTTCTTTGATACTCAATCTCCAAGACTAACATAAAATTGTCTCCCTGTAATGTATGTTTGGAACCAGTTAAGAGCACATTCAGAGAGACCAACTCAGTTTTCTAGATGATTGATTAAAATGCTGTGGTCAATCGTGTCAAATGCAGCACTCAAATCTAAGAGAATAAGCACTGAGACCTTGTTTGCAGCAACGCCAATTCTAAGATCATTGACTATTTTTGTTAGAGCAGTCTCTGCACTGTGATTGGATCTAAAACCTGACTGGAACTTCTCTAAAATATTGTTGTTATTTAAAAAGTGGTTTAGCTGATTAAAAACTACTTTTTTAAGTATTTTGCTCATGAAGGGTAGGTTGGAAATAGGCCTGTAATTATTTAGTACACTGTAGTCTAGGTTTGGTTTCTTCAATAACGGTTTCACAACAGCAGTTTTAAATGCATTGAAAAATATACCAGTCTCAAGAGATGTGATAATTATTTTTAGAACAGTTGTGGAGACACTATTAAAGACATTTTTAAGAATTTAGTGGGGACAGGGTCAAGACAGCAAGTTGAGGTTTACTCTATCTTACAATCTTACAGAGTTCTGCTTCAGTGATGCTACTAAAGTTCCTCATACTTGGCGGCTTATTACAGGGTAGATCATAAGGGTTACTGGAGTTCCTGACAATACCAGCTCTTATAGTTTTTATTTTGTTGCAAATTCTTCACAGAGGCTAAGCTAAGAATGTCGGAAGCTGGAGCGGGATTTACCAATTTATCGATAGTTTTGAATAGTACCTTTGGGTTGCTGTGATTCTCTGCAATGATCTTTGAAAAGTGGGTTTTTCTCTCAGTACGGATGGCATTGTTATACGTTGAAATGCGGTCCTTCAGAATGCTATGATGGATCTCTAATTTCATTTTTCTCCATGCCCGTTCTGCTGTTCTACACAGTCTTTTAAGCTCACGGACAGTGTTATTAATCCATGGCAATATTTTGTTATGTGATCTCTTTTTCATTTTAACTGGTGCAACACTGTCCAATGCGTTTAAGTTGCTATTCACTGCATCAACCATTTCATTTAACGAACAGTGTGCATTACATAGATCAAAAGAGCTTGCAAATTCAGAAAAATTTCATTCTGCGGTGGCAGCCACGCACAGTTTTAGAATTATGAATTCTTTTTTGTTATGAGACATATTTAACAGAGCGTCAAAGAGTACACAGTAATGATCAGAGAGAGCAACGTCAGACACTAAAACATTACTGATGCTTATTCCATGTGATATTACCAAGTCAAGAATATTACCCTGTCGATGTGTAGCTTCGGTAACATGTTGTGTTAGTCCTAGGCTATCTAAGAGACTCATAAATTCCACAGTCTTCGAGTCAGAACTGTTATTAATGTGAATATTCATATCTCCAATGAGGATTAGTTGGTCATAACTATTAAGAGCGATGGACATAAGCTCAAAGAATTCGGGAAGAAATACTGAGGAATTGTCAGGAAGCATTGAGGCGGAGGACACAAGTGCGGGCAATAACTGAAGATCTTTTTAATAAATCAAAGAAACAAAGAGGCTTTACACAAACAGGTGTACCAGGCGGCCAGAGAGGGGTTAACACAGATGACGATAAAGCTAAGCAACACGGAACTATTCAGAAACACACAAACGAAGAACCAGCTCAGTAGACACAGGCAAGTGTAGACTTCGCACTGACTGATCCGACGGAGGGGTTTAAATAGGGAGAGGTGTAATGGAAAACTAAAGTGAAGGCAGGTGTGCGGGATGAGTGATCAGGCCGGTGATTAGTAGACCGGCGACGCTGATCGCGGAATCCCCCCCGCCCCCCCCCCCACGAACAGCTCCAGCCGGGCAGCGCCGCCGACCAGGGGGCCGTCCCCGCGGGCGAGGGGCTGGGCGGTCTGGATGGGCTCGATGAAAGTCAGTGATGAGGGTCGAGTCCAAAATATCCGAAGAAGGAACCCAGCTTTGCTCCTCGGGGCCGTACCCCTCCCAATCCACTAAATACTCCATGCGTCCCCGACGGCGTCTGGAGTCTAACAGATTGCGCACAGCGTAAGCTGGTGCGCCATCGATGTCCAGCGATGGAGGTGGAGCATCCCGGGGAAGCGCATCAGCCAGTGGACCAGGAATCACCGGCCTGAGGAGAGAGATGTGAAAGGTGGGTGAGATTTTATAACTGGGTGGCAACTGTAAAGTATAACTAACCGGATTGACCCTCCGGAGGACTTTGAAGGGCCCCAGAAACTGGGGACTGAGCTTACGACATGGCTGGCGGAGCTTAAGATCTCATGTGGAAAGCCAGACTCTGTCCCCGGGCTGGAGTTCCGACGGCTCTGCGGAGGTGCACATGCGCCATTTCCCAGACTCTCTCTGCTCGCCGAAATCAGTCATCCACCGCCGGAGCTTCGAGTTGGCTTGGATTCCAGGGACACAGGGGAGGCTGGTACCCAAGCACGCATTGGAATGGGGTCAGGCCTGTGGACGAGTGGCACAGGGAATTTTGGGCATCTTCCGCCCAGGGCAAGAATTGCGACCAGTCGTGCTGGCGGCGGTAGCAATAACTGCATAAGAACCTCCCCAGGTCCTGGATCGTCTGCCCAGCCTGGCCGTTCGATTCAGGGTGATACCCAGAAGTGAGGCTCACCGTGACCCCCAGCTTTCCATGAAAGCTTTCCACACACGAGATGTGAACTGAGGGCCACGGTCCGATAGTATGTCCTCCGGCAGGCCAAAAACTCGGAAGACGTGCGAAAAGGGTGTCGGCAACCTGGAGAGCAGAGGTGTTACGAGGGTTAGTGATGACATTATATGTTGCTGCTGCCTCTGTCTTTTCGATCTGTCCGTTCTCTTGTAGGTGGAGTCTGACACGGATTCGTTTTGGCAGGCACTTGTTTTTGAGCACTTTAGGGCAGGTTCAGTGAGGGTAGCAGCAAGTGGGACGGAAGACTCACGTTTTTCTTTTCGGGAGCCAGGGAAGTTACTTTGTACACAAGTAAGAAAGCGTGAGGGTTTTTTTTTTCTTTTGTTTATTGTCTTGTCTTCCGTTGTTCTGATTGGCTACCGCTGCGTTATCCTTATTTTGTGAGTTATCAATTTTCATTAAACTTAAAGTTTTTGCGTACAGAAAGGTGTGGCCTTTTATGTTACTGCGTCCTGCTTTTGCCCTTTTTACAAAAAGGCTGGGCTCGTAACAAGAGGGGAGAGAAGCAAACGGTATCAGGCGACATGCCTTAGAGAACCGATCTACCACTACCAAAATCGTGGTTTTGCCATCTGAGAGTGGGAGGTCGGTGATAAAATCCACAGCAAGGTATGACCATGGCCTCTGTGGGATTGGCAGGGGGAATAACTTGCCAGCAGGGACCTCCCTCGGGGATTTGGTAGTGGCACAGATGGAGCACGATCGCACGAAACACCTCACGTCAGAGGCCAAGGTGGGCCACCAATATTTATCCGAGATTAGTTGGGTGGTTCTCGTGATGCCAGGGTGCCCAGAGGAAAGGGAGGTGTGTGCCCAGGTGATGAGTCTGTCACGGAGAGCTGTGTGGACGTAAGTCTTACCCACGGGTCGGTTTGCGAGCGAGACCCCTTCGAATGTCCTCCTCAATTACCCACTCAATGGGAGCGATGATCAACGAAGGGGCAATCATGGTTTTGTCGTCAGCAGACGCATTATCCGACCCGTGGATCCGTGACAGGGCATCCGCTTTCCCATTCTTTGAGCCTGGACGAAACGTGATAGTGAAGTTAAATTGTGAAAAGAAAAGGGCCCACCTGGCTTGGCGTGGATTTAACCGCTTTGCTCCTCAGATGTACAACAGGTTGCGATGATCAGTCAGTACGAGGAATGGCTCCTGAGACCCCTCAAGCCAGTGTCTCCACTCCTCTAGCGCCAACTTCACCGTGAGCAGCTTGAGGTTGCCCACGTCATAATTCCTCTCGGCCGGGGACAGCTTCTTAGAAAAGAAGGCACAAGGGAACATTTTGGGCGGCTCACCGTGCCTCTGAGAGAGTATCGCCCCCACGCCAGTGTCAGAAGCGTCCACCTCCACAATGAACGGTTTTGGGGGGTCAGGCATTTTCAAAATGGGTGTGGAGGTGAAACGCTCCTTTAACTGGCGGAAGTCAACCATGGCTGAATGGTTCCAGGTGAGCCGCCGGGGCTGTCCCTTGAGTAGAGCCGAGAGGGGGGCAGCCACGGTGCTGAAGTTTCTGATGAAACGGCGGTAGAAGTTGGCGAAGCCTAGGAAACGTTGGAGTTCTTTCACCGATGTGGGCTTCGGCCATGCTGCCACCGCATCGATCTTTTTTCCCTCCATCCTAACTCCCTCCGGTCTGATCACGTATCCTAGGAAAGAGACAGTGGTTTGATGAAACACACATTTTTCCACCTTAACATAAAGCTGGTGTTTGAGTAACCTAGCCAGGACCAGGCGAACGTGGACCACATGCTCGGGGAGAGAGGCAGAGTACATAAGAATATCATCAATATAAGCAATAACATATCTCCCGAGCATGTCTCTCAGCACATCGTTTACCATGGCTTGAAAGACAGACGGTGCGTTTGCCAAACCAAACGGCATCACTAGGTACTCATAATGGCCGGAGGTGGTGCTAAAGGCGGTCTTCCACTCGTCTCCCTCCCGGATACGGATCAGGTTATAGTCGCTTCGGAGATCCAATTTGGTGTAATAACGGGCCTCCCGAAGCTGCTCTATAGCGGACGGGACCAGAGGGAGCGGGTACCGGTACTTCACCGTGACGGCATTGAGCCCCCGATAATCGATGCAAGGACGCAACCCACCATCCTTTTTCTCGACAAAGAAGAACCCAGCGGCAGCTGGTGAGGTCGATGGTCGAATGAACCCCTGCTGAAGAGCCTCGCTAATGTACTCTTCCATTGCTCGGGTCTCCTTGATAGAAAGTGGGTAAACGCAACCACGGGGAGGTGAAGTACCGGCTAGGAGGTCTATGGCACAGTCCCACGGGCGATGAGGAGGGAGACGGGTGGCCTTGTTCTTATTAAAAACCTCCAAGAGATCATGGTATTGGAGAGGGATCACAGGAGACGAGGAAACAGGAGGACTCTCTACTGAGGTGGACGCACAGACAAGGGACAGACAACAATGACGACAAGACCAGGCTGAAATTTCACGTTTGGACCAGGAGATGTGGGGATCGTGATCTTGTAGCCACGGCAGACCAAGGATTAGAGGATGGGTTGAAGTCGGAAGCACCAGAAACGTGAGGTCTTCCTGGTGGAGAGCCCCAACGGAGAGGTGGACGGGTTCTGTGATGTGGGTGACCTTCCCGACTATGCAGAGTCCGGGCGATGGAGGAACTGATGAAATTTCCCGCCGCTCCCGAGTCTAGCAGGGCTGTAAGAGAAGAAGGGGAGGAATCACCAGAGCGCACCCGCACAGGAACGAGGAATGGCTTAGCAGACATGCCAAAACAGGAAGCGCTTACCTTGTTATGGGGGGGTCATGTCCCGAGCAAGCGCCTCCTTCCTCATCCCGCGAGGGCGAGTAGGTCTCACAGGGCAGCTCGAAAGCGAATGACCCCCCTCCCCGCAATAAAGACACAAACCCTGCTCAATCCGGCGGCGGCGCTCGTTCGCAGAGAGATGAAGGGTGCAGACCTCCATGGGCTCGGGCTCTGGGTCGGGAGGCAGGAAACTAGGTGAACCGGTGGGTCTGCCGAGGCGACGGCGTTCCTGAAGATGGCGATCCAAACGTATGGACAGAGCAATGAGGGAGTCCAGACTGAAGATCTCCTCGCGACACGCCAGTTCCATCTGGAGGTCTTCTCGGAGCCCTCGCCGGTAGGTGGAGCAGAGCGCTGGCTCATTCCATCCACTGGCTGCTGCAGCGATTCGGAAGGATAGGGCGTAATCAGCAGCCGAGCGGTTGCCCTGGACGAGGTGGAAGAGTTTCTCGCCAACCTCCCTCCCGTCCACAGGATGGTGGAACACCTCACGGAAGAGGCTCTCGAAGCGGGCGTAGCTGGCGACTTCTTCGCCTCTCCTCTCGTACATGGCAGTAGCCCATTGCCGCGCTCGGCCTGTGAGTAGATTGATAACTGTGGCTATTTTAGTAGAATCCGAGAGATGTGGATGTTGGTCGAAGTATAATTGACACTGGGTGATGAACCCGTGACAATCTGGCGGAGATCCGTCATAATACTGCAGCAGTTTTACTGGGGAGTCATGGTAACGGGAAGCCTCCACAGGCGGTGCAGGCGGAGCAACCGGAGCCGGGGAGGGAGGTGGCTGACTGATGGCCAACCGCTGTACATGTTGCATCAGTTCGCCCAGGGTGGAGCGAAGACGGGAGAGCTCGTGCTGCTGATCCACCACTACCTGAGCCAGGTCTGGACTCGGCGAGGGCATGGTGGGTCGCTCTGGACTCTCATCCATCGGCAGGGGAACATCCACTGCGTCCGTTGTCCGGCGAAGTCTTCTGTCAGGAAGCATTGAGGCGGAGGACACAAGTGCGGGCAATAACTGAAGATCTTTTTAATAAATCAAAGAAACAAAGAGGCTTTACACAAACAGGTGTACCAGGCGGCCAGAGAGGGGTTAACACAGATGACGATAAAGCTAAGCAACACGGAACTATTCAGAAACACACAAACGAAGAACCAGCTCAGTAGACACAGGCAAGTGTAGACTTCGCACTGACTGATCCGACGGAGGGGTTTAAATAGGGAGAGGTGTAATGGAAAACTAAAGTGAAGGCAGGTGTGCGGGATGAGTGATCAGGCCGGTGATTAGTAGACCGGCGACGCTGATCGCGGAATGGCTGAGACTGGTGAGGGAGGAGGCGAGGTCGTTACAGGAATGCTTAGGTGGTTGTGATGGAGGGCTCTGTCGGTAACCACGGCGGCACTTTTGATTGACACCCAAACGCATTACATTCCCCTCCCCATTTGTAGTTAGACGCTTCTGTGAGTGCACGCACAGAATTAGCGGCTAAATATGTTCCATTTGCATACACGCAATCACAACCACAACATAATTCATCCCGGTCCTACATAACAAATCTACACAGACACAAAAATCCATTTAAAGCCTTGTTTATTGTCTTATCTGTTCGTCGTTTTTGAAGATCTTCGTTTGTCGTTGTTTGTAAATGCGCGTTATGTTCGTCCACTGTCTTCCGTGTTGGCTATGGCTATGGATGCTGCAAAAGGCCAAACTAAGTCACGATTTCCCTGACGGTTTTAAAGCTTGGTGGGTAGCTCTTTCGCGCCACGAGCTGGTGGGGCAAACCATGCCCGAGTATTAGAACATGAAACATATTAAAGAAATGGATTGTGGAAATGGTTATTTTAAATATTATGACCTTTTTATCATCACCGTGGGATGTATAAATTGAATGTGATTTTTAGAAATGCCTCAAATTATAACAGGGGGAAAAAAAGGAGGAAAAATGTATTTGGTGGTCAAGCCTCCAATATGGTATGAACTAGGGGCGGGGCTTAGAGTAGAAGAAGAGCCCCGGGGTACCTAGAGAGGGAGAGTAGTTGGCAGAACTTGGTCATGGTAGGACCATTGAGAATTGAGTACATTAAATCGCGTTTGTATATACCTGTAAATTTGAATTCTGTTTGTTTTTGCTTTGTCTTTTGTTTTCTGAAACTTAAACATATTTTTGCACTTTTGGGATTTTTTGTCACGGAATTTTGTGTTGCTGGGCTGTTTGGGAAAACACTGTAAATAAAACACCATTGCACTGAAGTGCTATTGCGGCGGAGCCAGTCATTTTTTTTTTTGTTTAAACAACCCACGAATCACGTCACTCCACGACATTTGGTGTCAGAAGTGGGATGGCCAGCCGTAAGTCAGTGCATACCACAGCCAGACGCATAGGGCTTCGGTCCCAGACAAAAGGTAAAGAAGCCGATCGGAAGAGAGACGACTGGGATACCGTTGATGAAGACCAGTATGAGGAGGAAGCAGCACACCCAAAGTCCAGTTCACCACGTCCAGAGCCAATCATTCCTAGGCCAGAAGTTGAGATGGTGGCCCTCTTGAGGGATTTCCTCACCTCCCAGCAGAGAAGGGAAGAGGGTTTTCTCCAGGAACTTCAGGGTATTAATACGGCAATACTAGAAGTTCCTCGCCAGACAGCACCTGACGAGTCCAGACAACCGAGGTCAACACTGAGCTCAACACAATCCGAGAGCCCCAGACTTGACCTTCCCACACCAGCCCCTCGACAGCCCATCCTGGGGCCATCACCTCAGCCAGCCTTCAGTAGCCCACCATGGTCCCCTCGGAGAGCGAGAGCATCAGTCCAGCCACCTCAGCTGGTGGAGAGAGTGTTCCGCCAGGAACCCAAGATGCCGGTGTACCAGCAGGGGGAGGATATTGAAAGTTACCTCCTCCGTTTTGAACGCATGGCAAGAACATGGCAGTGGCCGGAGGAAGATTGGGCCTGCCGGCTGGTGCCACTGCTAACTGGCCGAGCGTTGGAGGCCTATACAACCATGGATGAGGAGCGGGCTGACTCCTACTATGACCTGAAGGAGGCGCTGCTAGAAAAGTTTGACATCTCCCCAGAGACCTACAGACAACGCTTCAGGGCGCCTACAACGCCACCTGGAGAGACACCCACCGAGACCTACCACCGTCTGAAGGGCTTTATCGGCGCTGGATTAAACCAGAGCAACACACCAAGGAGCAAATTGGTGAAGCCATCATCTTGGAGCAGCTCCTGCGTGTACTGCCTTTTGACACAAGGACCTGGGTACGAGAGCACGAGCCTGAGAACGGACTCACCGCGGCAAAGCTGGCACTGCAGTACATCAATGCACGCAAAGGCCATCATCGACCCAGCACAGCAGCTCCGAGAGGTACCCGAGACAGCCGGAACATTGGAGGTAACTCTGTAGAGACTGACTTTAGAAAGGGGGAGGGTAAGGAACCATCAGCACGAACTGCATTTAAGGGACTAATATGTTTTTACTGTCAGCAGCCGGGCCATAAGGCCTCTATGTGTCCTGTGCGTAAGCCAAAACTGTCTGGATTTTGTTATGTGCCGAGGGATGGTGACAATGTGTGTGTGGGTGGAAACTGGAATGATGCTGCTACCTGTCGTGTTAAAGTTTATGGTCAGCAATTGCAAGCGTTGCTAGACACCGGGAGTTCCCTTTCTCTCATTAAAAAGTGTCATGTACCGGATAGTTGCCTGGATTATGAGAACTCCACTCGTGTTCAATGTGTACATGGGGAGCGTAAAATGTGTCCTATAGCAGAGGTCACAGTGGCGATTAATGACCAGCTGTATTGCTTGAATGTGGGGGTGGTGGAAGGGCTACCGGTAGACATGATACTGGGGAGAGATCTGCCTGTGCTGAAAGACTTGATGCAGGATGTGAGATGTGATGTGACTGGTAATGAGCACCTGTCTTGTCCTGTAGTCACAAGGGCCCAAGCAAAGACAGGTCTAGAGCCTCTCCCAGACTTGTGCAGTAGTCTGTGTGAGGGTGGCACCAAGGGACCTAAGAAGTCACGACGACAGCGTCGTCATGAAAAGTATTTGGGCACACCTACCTCCAAATTGCAGACATCAGGGTTAGAAGTAAAGGAATGGGAAATCCCTGAAAACATAGCTGTGTTACAGGCAGCCGATGTAACATTATCACCTCTTTTTCAGAAAGCACGTGGTGGGGAGGCCACAGCAGGTAAACACTGTGATGAACTTTATGTGATTGATAATGGCATCTTGTATTTACAAGGATCAGAAACCAGACGGTTAGTCGTGCCTACATGCTGTCGACCACTTATCCTACATCTAGCACACACAATCCCTTGGGCAGGACACCTTGTACACCATAAAACATACATGCGAATCAGCACAAGATTTTTTTGGCCCTCCATGTACACAGATGTCCAACAACACTGCACTACATGCCCCATTTGTCAGAAAACTAGAGCTGTCCGTAGGTCCGACAGAGCACCTCTGCAGTCCCTGCCTGTAATTTCCACGCCATTCCAACGCATTGCAATGGACATTGTGGGACCCTTAGAGCGGAGTAGTGCTGGGTATCAGTACGTCCTTGTCATCTGCGATTATGCAACTAGGTACCCAGAAGCTTTCCCTCTACGCTCCATCACCACTCCCAAGGTGATCAGTGCACTAGTGCAGCTGTTCTCCCGAGTGGGCATCCCAGAGGGGATTTTAACGGACCAGGGGACTAATTTCACCTCCAAGCTGATGAGGCAGCTCCATCAACAGTTGGGTATTCGAGCCATTAAAACCAGTCCTTATCACCCCCAAACAGATGGCCTGGTCGAGCGGTTTAATCAGACACTGAAGAACATGCTCCGGAAGTTTGTGGCTGACACGGGGAAGGACTGGGATAAGTGGCTCCCCTTCTTGCTGTTTGCCTATCGGGAGGTACCACAAGCCTCTACAGGCTTTTCTCCATTCGAGCTTGTCTATGGGTGGCCCATCCAGGGACCGTTGGACCTCCTGAAGAAAGGCTGGGAGGCACCACCTGTGGATGCTGCCGAAAAAGGGATCGTGCAGTATGTCTTGCAAATGAGAGACAGGCTGGAGAAGTACAGGGAGGAGGCCCGGGAGAACCTTGAGAAGGCCCAACAAGCTCAGAAAAGGTGGTATGATCAGCATGCCAGACATCGGGAGTATCAGCCTGGGCAGAAGGTTCTGCTCCTCCTACCTTCATCCACCAACAAGCTGTTGGCCAAGTGGCAGGGACCCTACACGATCACCCGTAAGATGGGACCTGTCACCTATGAAGTGCATCACCCTGACCGAGGTAAGGACCGACAGACATACCACGTCAATCTGCTGAAAGAGTGGAAGGAGAAGGTGAACCCAGTGAACACAACCCTGATGGCGAGGAGGGTAGAGGAGGATGAAGAAGAAGACTGTGGTTTGGAGAGCTGGAAACAGAAGACCCAGGTGGAGGTAAGCCACCTAGAGAAGGGCCAGGCAGCAACACTACAACAGGTATTCAGTGAGTTTCCTGCCTTGTTCCAGCAAAAGCCAGGGAAGACTCCAGTCATTGAGCACAAAATCCACCTGAAGGACCCTACCCCCATCCGCCAGCGACCTTACCGGATCCCAGAGAGGCTGGTAGAGCCTCTAAAGAAGGAAGTTGAGACAATGAAGACTCTGGGGGTAATAGAGCCCTCCGTGAGTGAGTGGAGCAGCCCCATAGTTATTGTGCCCAAGAAAGACGGATCATTGAGGGTTTGTATTGATTTTCGCAAACTTAATGCCGTCTCCCAATTTGACGCCTACCCAATGCCACGCATTGACGACCTGCTGGAGTGCATTGGGAAAGCCAGCTTTATCACCACCTTAGACCTATGCAAAGGTTACTGGCAGGTTCCTTTGGAGCAGAGGTCAAGGGAATACACTGCTTTTAGAACACCACTAGGCCTGTACCAGTTCACCACAATGCCTTTTGGGCTACATGGAGCAGCTGCCACTTTCCAGCGGCTGATGGATCAAGTGCTCCAAGGCTGTGATGACTGCAGCGCTGCATACTTGGATGATGTTGTCATCTATAGTGCCACCTGGGATGAGCATCTCCACCATCTGCGAAGGGTCCTGAGACGCATCCATGGAGCAGGCCTGACTCTGAACCTGCAAAAGTGTGCTTGGGCCAGGCAGGAAGCTCGCTATCTGGGGTATCAGTTGGGCCGGGGGACAATTAGGCCTCAAGTGGACAAGGTTGAGGCCATACGAAATAGTCCACGCCCACATACCAAGAAACAGGTGAGGTCCTTTTTAGGTTTAGTTGGCTGGCACCGGCGATTTATTCCGCAGTTTGCCTCCCTTGCTGTGCCTCTTACCAACCTGACTGCTAAAGCAGCAAAGAACCCGGTGGAGTGGACAGAAGACTGTGAAAGGGCGTTTATGGTTCTCAAAACCCACCTTTGCACTTCACCAGTCCTGCAGAGCCCCGACTTCAGCCAAAGGTTTCTGGTACAGGTAGATGCCTCAGCGGCAGGTCTTGGTGCAGTGTTGGCTCAGGGGAGGAAGGGAGAGGAGCGCCCTGTCCTGTATTTAAGTCGTAAGCTGCTGCCACGGGAAACTAGGTACTCAACCATAGAAAAGGAGTGTCTTGCTATAAAATGGGCCCTGGAAAGTCTCCGCTACTACCTGTTGGGGAGGGAATTTGACTTAGACACTGATCATCGGGCCCTTACCTGGATCCAGACTATGAAAAACAGCAATGCCCGAGTGACCAGGTGGTATCTTGCCCTCCAACCTTTCAAATTCATCATCCGTCACCGTGTGGGGAAGCAAAATGTCATTGCAGACTACCTATCCCGACTGCCGAACCTGGTCGGTTCCGGAGAGGAGGGAGGTGGTGTGACGGAGGGCTCTGTCGGTAACCACGGCGGCACTTTTGATTGACACCCAAACGCATTACATTCCCCTCCCCATTTGTAGTTAGACGCTTCTGTGAGTGCACGCACAGAATTAGTGGCTAAATATGTTCCATTTGCATACACGCAATCACAACCACAACATAATTCATCCCGGTCCTACATAACAAATCTACACAGACACAAAAATCCATTTAAAGCCTTGTTATTGTCTTATCTGTTCGTCGTTTTTGAAGATCTTCGTTTGTCGTTGTTTGTAAATGGCGCGTTATGTTCGTCACTGTTCTTCCGTGTTGCTATGGCTATGGATGCTGCAAAAGGCCAAACTAAGTCACGATTTCCCTGACGGTTTTAAAGCTTGGTAGGGTAGCTCTTTCGCGCCACGAGCTGGTGGGCAAACCATGCCCGAGTATTAGAACATGAAACATATTAAAGAAATGGATTGTGGAAATGGTTATTTTAAATATTATGACCTTTTTATCATCACCGTGGGATGTATAAAATTGAATGGTGATTTTTAGAAATGCCTCAAATTATAACAGGGGGAAAAAAAGGAGGAAAAATGTATTTGGTGGTCAAGCCTCCAAGTATGGTATGAGCTAGGGGCGGGGCTTAGAGTAGAAGAAGAGCCCCGGGGTACCTAGAGAGGGAGAGTAGTTGGCAGAACTTGGTCATGGTAGGACCATTGAGAATTGAGAACATTAAATCGCGTTTGTATATACCTGTAAATTTGAATTCTGTTTGTTTTTGCTTTGTCTTTTGTTTTCTGAAACTTAAACATATTTTTGCACTTTTGGGATTTTTTGTCACGGAATTTTGCGTTGCTGGGCTGTTTGGGAAAACACTGTAAATAAAACACCATTGCACTGAAGTGCTATTGCGGCGGAGCCAGTCATTTTTTTTTTTTGTTTAAACAACCCACGAATCACGTCACTCCACGACAGTGGTCCGTATAATGTTAAAATAATCATATTTGATTCAGGTTTAAGAACAACGGCCAGATATTCAAAAGATGAAAATTTACCTAAATCAATTTCAGTGCAACTGAACTGATTTGAGAAAATAACAGCTAAACCACCCCCTCTTTTGTCCTGCCTTACTGACTGAAAGAACTTATAGTTAGGAGGACAAGTTTCAACAAGAGTTGCAGCGCCATCATTCTTTAGCCATGTTTCCACAAGAAACATAAAACGCACATTCCTCTCAGAGATAAAATCATTGATTAAAAAACTCTTATTTGTGAGTGATCTTACATTCAAAAGTGCCATGTCGATATTCAAGTCCAACTTTGTATGGATCAAGGGTTTTACTACGACATTAGTTGGGTTACCGTGATTGGAACCAGCATTAAGCCTAGGCCTACGTTTTCTATGCACAGTAGTAATAGATGGAACGAGAGATAAAGGCAAGGCATCTGTGCAGAGAGGTATAGGTAGGGCAGAGTTAATAGGGAATATGTGCTTTGAGACAGTAGAAACAGTGTTCGCCCGAGTCAAGAGCAAGGTACTAAATGCTGTATTAGAATTGGTAGCATTGAAATGATGTGTTACATGTGATATGAGTTCACAGCTGATTGGCATCAGACTCACCGTGTGTCAATTGTTCACAGCCTTGTGTGATTGAAGCGCAAGTTCGATATTATTGGCTAATAATCTTGTTCCGGCACGATTTAAATGCCGTACATCCCGTGCAAAGAAGTCACGTCTTTTCCAGAAGCTTGCGAAATTATCCGCAAATGGTATATTTAGTGCACTATAGTAGCCCTTTAGCCAGATGTGGTTCCTCTGTCTATCCGCCAATGGATAGGAAAAGCAATTGTGGATACGGGAGCTACTTATACCCTCATGCAAGAGTCCCTCTGGACAAAAATGGTGTGCCCACAGGAGAAGTTGAGACCGTGGGTTGAAGGACCGTTGTACTTGGCCAATGGAGAAGCCACCCATCCATTGGGTTGGGTAGACTCTGTGTCCGAGATCAGACTTACTACCTGCCTTCAGCTTCTTCTCTCCCTTATCCTTTCCAGCCTGGTATGGCAGATATATCTGGCTGGACTCTTCAAAAACAGTCTCAACTTGACTCAAAAAACAGGGGAGAAAAAAGAAGAAATCTGGTTTTAAGTCACACACTTCTGCTTTACTGACAGCTGTTCCTCCTTTTACCTTAGACACAGTGGAACCCAATGCTTCTTTTTACATACAAAGAGCAATTGAGAGTGCCATGCTTGAAGGGGAATTGAAAGGCTGTTTTCAAGCAATGCTGGAGGACAACGGTGATGTTTGCACACTTACTCCCGGGAGAACTTCTGTTTTAAAGCATGTTATATATACTCAACATAGTGTTCCAATTAAACAACGTCCTTACCGTCTTTCACCGTCCAAACAGGCCATTGTTCTGGAACAGCCCGATGACCTGCTGGATCGAGGTATTGTCGAAACCTCTAATTCTGGTTGGTCTTCTCCTGTTGTGCTAATACCCAAGAAAGATGGAGGACATCGATTCTGTGTGGATTACAGACATTTAAATGCTATCACAGAAAATGATGCATACCCCTTGCCTACCATCCAGGAGATCCTTGATTCATTAGCAGGAGCTACCATCTTTACCAACCTGGATCTTAACAGTGGCTACTGGCAGGTGGCCATGGATCCTCTTAGTAAACCAATGACTATGTTTGTCACTCCCACAGGGTTTTATCACTTCAATGTTATGCCGTTCAGTTTGAAAAATGCACCTGCTACGTTCCAACAGCTTAATTAGATGGTTTTAGGAGAACTGAGGGGTTAGATATGTCGTGTTTATCTTGATGATATTATTGTTTATTCGAGTTCTGCACAGCAACACCTCAGTGACTTACAGAGGGTGTTTGACAAGCTGAAAATGGCTGGACTCCCCCTGAATCTTAAAAAGTGTAGCTTCTGTCAGACCACCATTAAGTTTTTGGGACACATTGTCACCCCCCAGGGTATACAACCGGATCCAGATAAGATTGCTGCCGTAATGAATTTCCCCACACCAGCCTCTCTTAAAGAGGTTCAACGCTTTTTAGGCATGGCAGGGTGGTATCACCGTTTTGTACCAGGCTTTTCCAAGGTGGCGGAACCTTTCAATGCCCTAAAAAGAAAGGGAGCAAGGTTTACGTGGAATGAGGCATGCCAACATGCATTTGTTGCCCTGAAAAATTTCTACTCCACCAGTTCAGGGTCATCCAAACTTTCACCTTCACTTTGTAGTCTACAGTGATACCGGCCTAGGGGCAGTCCTCACACAGCAGACCGGAGTTGGCACTGAGGAAGTGTTGTCTTATACTTCTCGAACGCTTAACAGTGCTGAAAGAAACTACACCACTACAGAGCGTGAGTACTTAGCTGTCGTGTGGGCTTTGGAGAAGTGGCAGTATTACCTGGATACCAAGTTGTTCACTGTTGTCACTGATCATGCAGCTCTGAAATGGGTTCTCTCCTCCAATAAAACAAACAGTCGATTGATCCGCTGGGCTTTGCGACTACAGAAATTCAGCTTCCTTCTGGAATATTGCAAAGGAAAACTCAACACGGTTCCTGATGCCTTGTCCCGCACTTCTGAAACCACTGAGTGTTCTCCCATTTGTAACACCTTTCAGGCTTCTTCTCCTGCCAAAAACACCACAAAAATGGGTAAACCTGATTCACCTGATCTGATGTTTCCCCTGGATGATGCTCAAGTATGCAGGGCTCAGCAAAGTGGTCCCGGTATTATGGAAATTCACCAGAGCCTGTCAGAGGACGGAGAGACAAGCAAGTTCGGTGACAAATTCTGCATCCTGGAGGACAAAGTTTATCTGAGAACTGTTGGAACCGACCCTCAGAGTGTTCATTACAGATTATGTACTGTCCAGTCTTACCAAGGAAGTCATCCAAGCCTACCATGATTCCCTTGTCAGTGGACATCTTGGAGTTTTTAAGACCTATCGATGTCTGAGGGAAACTGTATACTGGCCTGGGATGTGGAAACGGGTGAAGAAGTTCATACAGGAATGCCACATCTGCCCACAGTACAAACTGGATGTTGGAAGTCCTGCTGGAAAAATTCAACAGACCATGGTTCAACAACCTAATGTTATGCTTGGCATTGATTTAATTGGACCTTTACCTAAGAGCACATCCAAAAATTAATATCTTTTAGTTGTGGTACACTACTACTCTTCCTGGGTGGAGCTTTTTCCTCTTCGAAAGGTCACCTCCTCTGTAATTTCTCAGATTATTCGTAGGGACATCTTCACACGTTGGGGGGTTCCCCTGTATATTCTGTCTGATCGTGGGTCCCAGTTTGTGTCATCTGTTTTCCAGGGTTTCTGTTCCACCTGGGGAGTAATGTCCAAGCTCACCACTGCATACCACCCTCAAACTAATTACACTGAACGGGTAAACCATACACTGAAAGCCATGATTGCTTCATACGTAGGTGACCAACATAACAAATGGAATCAGTATCTACCAGAGTTTCGTTTTGCTCTCAACAGTGCTGTCCAGGAATCCCTTGGTGTCTCACCTGCGGAAGCCCATCTTGAGAGGTGTCTAATTGGACCCATTGACAGAATTCTGCAAGTCGCCACTCCTCCTCCAGAGTCTCCAGCGTATGACGTAGTGCATCAACAGTAAAACATGATGAAATTGATTGAGGATAACAGAGCCAAGGCCAGACTCCATCAGCAACGCAACTATAATAAAACTAGGAGGGATGTCACTTACAAACCTCAGGACAGAGTATGGATCCGTAACCATCCTCAGTCTAAGGCCACAGAACAGTTCACAGCCAAACTGGCTCCTTGTTGGATTGGTCCATACCGAGTTGTAAGAAAACTTGGGCCAGTCAATTATACTGTTTCTCATGAGGAGACTGGAGAAGACCCACGAACCATTCATGTGGTAGACCTCAAGCCTTGTTACCCCACTGCTGAAGATCTGGAGGTATTACAAAAGCAACGATTAAGACAAATCTTCTTGGATGAATCTTCAGATGAGGATTTTCTGGGTTTCCCTTAACTCAGTTATGAATTTTTTTTCAGTCATGAATTTTTTTTTTCCATGAGGGGAGGAGTGTGGCATTCGACACGGACCCTTCACCGTGTCCTGCTCATCATTTTTATAAAACACTAAATAACCTCCCGCTAAATAGCTTGCTTCCTATTTTCTATCACACTTTCCTTTCCTATCACTTTCCTGTTACCATAAACGTACTTTCCATCACCAAACTCCTTTCTCAATTTTTTTTTTTTGATTGCCGTTACGTCATTGGCTATTCGCATTGACTGGAGTGGGCCACCGTAGAATATAGGAAGGCTTGATTCCTGCTATGGAGAGGGAAATCAGCATTCTCGCGTTTTTTTCCCACCAGTCGACAAGGCGTTTACTGTCCGTTTACATTTAATAGTCGGTTATTCAGTACGTGCAGGTTCGTTTTCATATGGCTTGGAATACCTACACTAAACTAAACAGGATTACGATTGTGGACTCGTGGTGGTTGGACTCCCCATGTGGATTGTTTCTCCGACTCCTCACTCTTCCTGCTGGCTTTTCCTCAACTTTCCCCAGAGGGCGTCTGGCGCCCAACAAAAAAAGTAACCCTTTCTCAGGCTGCTGTTTTACCGCTATAGTACACCCATACAGGAAATGGGAGGCAGGCTGTTCAGGAAAACTGTCTGTTCAGGCACTGGCCACCAATCTGAGATCTGAGAATCTGGGAATCTGAGGGCTTGACAAAGGCAAAGTGGAAACAGGGCAAAATTCGGTAGACAGCAGATATACACCGGTCAAGAGGTAACAAAATGAGAGACTTCATATCTGGCAGGGAGGGAAATTGGTGTACATCAGTGGGGGCTGGTGAGCTGAAAACAGAGGAGGAACAAACCTCCTGTTGGAGAAATGGAAGAAGGCCTCTGAAATGGAAGAAGGCCTCTGTATGTTGAAGCCAACGGAAGAGGGCCTCGGTATACCAAAAAAGGAAAATGCAAAATCAGCAAAACATGAAGGCAATATGAAAAGGGTGAAATCTAGGTTATAGTGACAGGGAAGCATAAGTAATGGCCGGGGCGTAGTGGCTTCAGTGTCCGCCTTGCATGGACTAGCCCATCCCTTGATAGCTAACACCTGTGTTAAGGGTAAAGTATCTGAGGTGAGATCGGGGACATGGTTGAGCATCCAAAGCAAACTAAGGACATGGCTGAATCATCATTTTTTACTTAGCCAAAAAAGGAAACGCCGGAAACAGTGATGTATGGAATAATAAAATTCTGGGAAAATTTGGGGAAATTTCTGGAAGCGAATGGGTTGGACCATGCAAAAACGGATGGTGTAAGGGGTGTTACCATACAACCGTGTTATGCACTTATTGGATACATAGGTTTAGCATGCTGATAAAATTTTAGATACAAGTGAATGATTTTCTGTATTAGATTCAGTCACCCCCTGGGACCTGACTCAGTTTGTTGTATTTTGCTTACTACTGAATGCAATAAACTTACACTGCATCGGACTCTTGAAGACTTTGACTGCTTTTTGAAACTTAGAATTCATTTTTTTAAAGAAAAACTTAGTATAGGAAGTACAGCACTTAGTGTGGAGAAGGGATTCGGTCGCATCTGGCCCTGACCGGGGAGTCTCTCCCACACTCCCCTTTAAATCTATAACTAATTTCAACCTGTTCCCGTTTATCTGCCTTGATTAACAATAAAACTAACGATTCACAGAATAATTAACACAAATAGTTTAAATAGAGTAAATGATTAGGCTACCAATTTGATTTGGTGATAAGGTCCTTTCTGTATGGAGTGTGCATGTTCTCCCTGTGTTTGCATGGGTTTCCTCTGGGTGCTCCGGTTTCCTCCCACCACAAAGACATGCATGCTAGGATTAGCACTTGTAAGACTCCGGTCAGTGACCTTGACCAAGGCACTGGCAACAAGACCTGGAGTTGGTCCCCTGTCAACTGTTATACCCACACCTTCTTGTAATTTGTGGATAATTGTACTTTTTGCTCTCTGCCTGACGTCAGGGAACATTAATATCAAATGTGCTTGTCTGTTTTGCAAGATTCTGTTGTTTAAATGCTCGCGGAACACCATGGATTGTCTGAAGCTTGTGTGCTATAGCAAAAGCTACAGCATGAAATTGTTTAACAAGTATGGCAATTATATGAATACGTACTGGAAACCTAATCACTCAGTGTGTTTTACATTGTAGCTTTCTTGTGTTACGAAATTCAAATTTAAAAAAATGGAAGTAAAGTTATTGAAATCAATCTCAGTTTCTGAGAATAAACTTTTAGGTTAGAAAACAGGATCTTTTATCTGCACGATGCATAAGTGTTGAGTGCAATGCACAATGAAGTTTAGCACTCAGGCTTCAACTAGTTTGCAAAAAACAGTATCTCTGTCACAAAATGACATTGATAATCATTTACTCGACTATGCGACTGGTATTAATTATTCTGCGAATTGTTAGTGTTATTGTTAATCAAGGCGGATAAACTGGAACAGGTTGAAATTAATGACAGATTTAAAGGGGAGGTTTGTTCCTCCTCTGTTTCCAGGGGCCTCATGTACAAACTGTGTGGAATTCATACTAAGACACAGCATACGCATGAAGCTGGAGAGCAACATTCCTAGCACCTTTTCTTTGTGCATCGCAATCAACGTGAAATTGAGCGCAGACGCACGAGCACCACACTCCACCCTCTGTCCTCCCTCACTTAGACTGTTTGTAATATGCTAATGGCTATGAATAGGCTTAGGCTCCCCTCTCTTCAAATTCAGGAAGAATGGTGAAAGCAATTGGCAAGTCAGACAAAGAAAAAAAAAAAAAAAAAAAAGAAATTTCAGCGAGTGCGAGGTGGAGGTGCTGTTGTCAGAGGCCAGAAAAAGCGTTTTATTTGGCACTCTGTCCTCTGGCATTCATAATAAAAGAAAAAAAATGGAGTGGGGAAGTGTGGCGGAGGCTGTTAATGTGGAAGGGTCGGAGAACCGCACGGTAAATGAAATTACTAAGTGGTCCAGCATTGAGGTGGACGTGAAGTGGAGGACTAAGCACTGCAGAAGACGTGGAGGTGCAGGAGTCGAGAAACTCACACTGTTTGAGCGGAGAGTTGCCTCTGTTGTGGGCGATACTGTTCTTACAGGGGTATTGTCGGCAATATTGTGAGGGAAACTGAATGCATATAAGATCACAATGAAGGGAAAAAAAATTCTATGTATTTGGGTACCCTTCCTATAGACTACTAGATTTACTTTTATGCAATAGCCTTTCCACAGCCTACCAGATAAAAGTTTAAGTGCACCTTACGTGTAAAGATGCAATGATGTCAAATAGGCATTCCTATTTACAATGAATAGGCTGCAGCATATGTTCTTTGGCTTTGGAGTGACTTCTTTATTTTCAGTCAGACATTGAATAATTAGAAATGTGCGTACGCCAGACATGAAGTTGGCGTGGAGGAACGCACATTCTCACGTTCTTTTCACTCTTGTTTTTGTTTTTGTTCCTACGCAACGTTTGTACATGAGGCTTACCAGCCCCCACTGAGGTATATACACATTGAGTCTAATTGAAATGGAATAGAGCACAGGTGAAACAAATGATTGAATAATGAGTTCAATGCGCAACACTGGTAATGAGGTGAAGCTGATTGGGAATTGGGCAACTTGTTCCACCCTCAAGGAATTATGCATACAAAGAACCCAGTTGGTGACTTTCTGCTGCGGGGTTGTGGAATTGCCAAGTGCCGTCCTGTTATGGACCATAGTGGGTGAGATAAACATTGGTCTTAATAAGTGCCCCAGTGTATGGACAAGTAGTTCCACTGGTTGATCTGAAAACCAGCAGCATGGACTTAAACTTGATGGAGGCAGATACAAGGAGTCAGTGGAGGGAGATGAGGAGGGGTGTGACATGTGCCAGCTTTGGTTGATGATGACCAGTCATGCTGCAGCATTTTGAAGGACAGCCTCAAGGTCTGAGAGCACAGACAATCTGGATGATGGTGATGAAAGTCTTAAGTGAAATTAGGATCCAAGAAATCAGAGGCAGGTACCCAGCATCCCTCCTCATATCCCTCCATGTCAACTGTGTGCTTCAAACAGCATCCATGTCTATGGTAGTCTATTGGTGTTTTAAAAGCATTGGCAGGAGAGCCCTCCATCTGGTATCTCTTCTACCATTTCTCTCTAAAACCCTTAAACGCGCAGTCTTCAACCAACTCTCTCCCTATCTTGAATAACATCCTGGACCTGAACCAGGCAGGATTCAAAGTTCAAGTTCAAGTTCAAGTTTATTTAGAGCCCAATATCACTGTTTACAGTCTCAAAGGGCTTTACAGGCCACAACAGTCAAATCAAAATATGACGGCACCCCCTGACTTAATCCTCATGGCGGGCAAGAAAAAAACTCCCCCAAAAACCCAAGAGGGAAATGGGAAAATGGGAGAAATCTTGAGGAGGACCACAAAGAGAGGAGACCCCTCCTTGGCCAGACAGGTGTGCAATAGGTGCCGACCACGTGGGCAGTTACAATTGAAAGTAAATTGGGGCATGAACAAAGCTAGTCACTCCACTGAGCTAGTCACTCCACTGAGACTGCCCTCCTCACAGTCACAGAAGAGCTTCACTTGGCCAGAGTGAAGTCACTCAGCTCTGTCCTCATACTACTTGACCTCTTCGCAGCATTCCACACTGTGAACCACCAGATTCTTCTCTCATTCCTTGCTGGGATGGGCTTCTAGGGATCTGCACTCACATAGTTTGAATACTACCCGTCTGACCATTCTTATCAGGTATCTTGGAGGGAATAGGTCTCCTCCCCTTGCCCTTTCCAGACCAGGGTCCCACAAGGTTCCAAACTTGGCTCACTCCTTTTCTCCCTTAACATTAAATCATTTGGACAGTTTATCGCTGGTTATCTGTACATGCTAGTTCAGTGTGGACATCCACCCACAGACCTCTGCAGAATACGAGGCAGAGGGTAGTCTCATTCTACCCAGTGCAAGCTGCTACAGCAAGACAATTTCCTGTATAATCTTCAGATGTTCTCTACCATAAGTGAAACTGTTGCGCCATTAGTCGAACCAGGTGGTTGGTTGCTCACTGCATCCATTATCAGGCAAAGTCTTCTGTAATGAAAAGGCTGGAGACTGGATGCCCATGGTGAGCAACGTTCTTTAATAACAGTTTTATGGTTAAACAAGCACAAGTTCAAACACCAGCAGAGTACAATGGAAATCTAAGTGAAGGTCCTTAAACAGGCAATGGTCAGAAACAAGGAAGAGCAAAACTACAACATCAGAGGGCTGGACAAAGGCAAAGTGAACTAAACATCGAGCCTAAGACCTCATCCACATGACAGCCGAATGTTTTGAAAACAACATTTTTCCTTTGTTATTTCATGTCCCGTTTGAATAAAACTGAGACAAACCTGCACATGCATCCAGCCTCTTCTACAAACCATAACAATAATCTAAATTAGTATGGAACATGATCCATATTACTAACATTCCTGTATCCTGCATGGCTTGCGTTTATGAAAGACTGCACACAGGGGACAGGATTAGGGTATATGACAGACTGGGTATAGGGTGAAAACTACTGAGTGTTAAACAAGGACTTCCACCTCTCTGCACTATGTGAAGTTGACATCAAAAAGGGGATGTGAGGATGGACAAATATAAACCGCGTTACATGTCTCCTTCTCTCCCCAGCTTTCTGAATAAAGAAAACTAACTACTGACAGGGAAACAGGGCTGTAACTTATATAATATAATATAATATATATAGACATGTAAAGCCCTTTGAGACTATAAATAGTGATATTGGGCTCTAAAATAAACGTATTATTATTATTATTATATAATATTTATATATAAAGATATATCATTGTTTCATATATAACATTTATATAAAAAATAATGCTTATATATTGTTATGGTAAAAGCATGCAAATGAAATCAACCATTCTGTGTTAGGCATGTTTATTTATTAATTTTAATTATTTCAGTTTCCAGAACTTCCCCGCAGTAAAATGTAAACTTCTCCATATTCACAAAAAAGAAAGACATTTTCCAATAAGCAATCAAATATTCAATAAAATGAAATAGTTTATAATTACAATAATTGTCATTTAAATATTCAAATATAATCATATAACCATTGTCTTTATATAATATTAAACATTCAAAACATCTCTAAATAAGGGCAGTCTCACTTTGGAAAATCAGATCTCTCACTCTGTAATTACTTCTATGTGTCTATATAAATATATACATTCCTACTCTCCTAGAAACGCGTCAAAAGGACAGGGCTCAGAGAATTATGGCTTGTTGGAGTCTATGGCTAAGTTTAAGGGTCAGGTCCCACTGCCAAAAGGACCAGGATTAACTCTGTTTGTTAGAAACATCCATGTTTTTAAGAACAAATACAGACCTACAGAATTAATTCAATATTACACTCCATTTGTAGTCTGCTAGTATTGTGTCTGTGAGAATTACCGGAAAGTTCTATTTTAAATTGACATTAAGTTTTACTCTCTCTCTCAGAGCTCTTCCTCCTCACCACTGAAGGACACATCTCTTATTTTCCATTTTTTACATAACCTTTTTTTCTTCTGTTTTAAATTATATTTTTGATCTAACACAGGCAAAATGATGAGGCACGGTGCACATGTCAAATATTGTGTTTCAATAAATAGCAAAATCTGAATAAAACACAAGTAAGCATAATACCACCAACAAAAATCAAGCAACTGACAGGAAACCTACTAGAGAAACTAACTAATGGTCTGTTTGTGGAGCTAATCATCACACGGAAAAATACTAAAAAGGAACAGGATTTGCCTAAATTAATGACATACCAATAATAGATTTATTTATAATCCAAAGTCTTCTATTCTATGTACATAAAAGGCCTACTGAAGATCAAAGGTGACCATTTTGTTTTTCAGAGAAGGGAACGCAGGAGTGAAAGTACAGAGAGAGAGAGAGAGAGAGAGAGAGTGCGTCTGTATATTATTTGTGCATGTATGCGTTGGACTAAAATCTAGCTTGTGTCTGTATGCATGTAGCTTCTGTGTGTATGTGAGTGGTTTGTGTGTGCACGCATGTGCTTTGTGTGGGTATGTATGCATTTTTATGTATGTTTTCTGTGTGTATAGTTTGTGTGTGTACGTATGTGGTTTTTATGTATATGTTTTCTGTTTGTATAGTTTGTGTGTGTGTATGTAGGAGTTTTCATGTATATGTTTTTATTGGTTTTTATTGTGCTGAACAGCTGTTTGTGTTCTCTCTCTGAGTTTTTGCAGACGAATATAAACCTGTTGAAGTTTACTGTATACTGTATGCGAACAAGATTGAGAGAGACTTGCAAGTAATTTCATATATCTGATGGTGTGTGTGTGTTTGTGTGTGAGTGTGCGTGTGTGCGTGTGAATGTGTGTGTGTGTGTGTGTGTGTGTATGTGTGTGTGTGTGTGTGGTGTGAATGTGTGTGAATGTGTGTGTGTGTGTGTGTGTGTATGTGTGGGGGTGTGTGTGTGTGTGAATGTGTGTGTGTGAATGTGTGTGTGTCTGCAGCTGCATTTCGACTTATGTTTCTCTCTCTCACCACACATCTCTCCTCGTGCTGGAGTCCCTGCCGTGAAATTTGTTTTCAGAAAATGATTTTTCACTCACACATTCACACATTCATGTACAGCAAGAGTAAACCAGCCATATTTCATATGTATACACTATTCAGATGGATACATCGACTTCATTACTATTCTGTGCATTCCCACATAACAGATACACGCATAAACTCAGTCCCACATACCACAGATACACGCATTAACTCATTCACTACATTAAATCAACTCTCATTTCATGTTTCAATGTTCCAAATACATCTGCAGTTCAGTGTAAACTCAGATTCTGCTCAAAATCCAGTCATGGTTCTGAATGGCTTCAATTCTTCCACACATTGATTCACTGATGAGGGAAGGCGCCAGAGAGAAGGAGAGTGTGTCCTTGTGGCTCCTGTTGAAATATAATCATCTTCAGTGGAAAAGCTCCTGCAGGCACATTTTATAAAAAGGCGGGAGTGAATCTGCTCTCTGCTGACCTGCATGGACAGAGGGAGTCTCTGCACTGTAAGCTGAGATCTGATTGGCTCAGAGTTCCAAAAACGATTCAAATGAGATACAGAATGAAAACAGAAAAAATCTATCTGAGAGTCATTATTGGGTTGAAAAAATTCTAATAACAAAATGTCCATCATAAAACACTACAAACAGTCACCAAACAACAAAAAATAGCAATTTACCTTCTTATAGTCCAGAACACATTCAATAACACTTTCATTTAGTCCAACACATATTCAAAAGTTCACATATTCCCTTCTTCCAGCATTGAATCTCTAGTAAGGATGATCAGTTCTCCAATTGGATGAAGGTAGATTTAACATTTTAGTTTACTGAGTCTGGAAGAGACAGAATCTAAATGCAAAAAGCATTAGGCAGTGGAGAGATGAACAAAGTGGAGATGAGAGGAGACAAGAAGAGAAGAGAGGTCCAAACCCTCTCTCTCTCTCTCTCTCTCTCTCTCTCTCCCTCTCTCTCTCCCTCTCTCTCTTCCTCTCTCTCTCTCTCTCCTCTCTCTCTCTCTCTCTTCTCTCCCTCTCTCTCTCCTCTCTCTCTCTCTCTCTCTCTCTCTCTCTCTCCTCTCTCTCTCTCCCTCCCTCTCTCCTTCTCTCTCCCTCTTTCTCTCCCTCTCTCTTGCTCTTTCTCTCTCTCTCTCCCTCTCTCTCTTTCTCTCTCTCTCTTTCTCACTCTCTCCCTCCCTCTCTCCCACTCTCTCTCTCTCTCTGTTTCTCTCTGTTTTTTGTGCCATCTATGTCAAATGTAAACAACAACATTCTCAAACGGTGGGGGGAAAAGGCAGAAAAAGCACTCAGACACCTGTTCTCTGGTATGCTATTGCACTCCAATGCAAAAAGCTGATTGTCTCCAGGTTGGCTTAATATTCCAGAGAGAGAAAGAGAGAAGGAAAATTTGAAAGCATTTATGAATGACAGCAAGATATTACTTTTGGTCAGGGATATGACTTTTTAGTTACAGTAACACTGAGGTGTGTGTGTGTGTGTGTGTGTGTGTGTGTGTGTGTGTGATGATGGGTCAGCAGGTTTGGTGATTTGCGATGTGGACTCCAGTGGCCTCTTCACGTCTCCTTACTGAGTCAGTCCATCACTAAAGAAGTTCCTGGATTAACAGCTGGACCAGTTGGAGCTTGGCTGGTGCTGCATTGACAAATCATGTTCCAGTGTGGCCACCATATATTTGTGTGATTGGCTGAAGGGAAGACAAAGAGTGGGACAGATGGGTGATGAGGTGCTGTCCAAATATAACCACTGTTAATTATTGGACAGACTGTCTTACTTCCAATGTCAGTCAGTAAAGTCAGATTTAATCAAATCAAAGCTGAACACCCTGTAACATACAGTAGCTTTTACAGCAGTAAGTCACTCAAAGGGCCTGATGCGCACGCACGTGCATGCACACGCACAAACACACACACACAAACCAGAGAGGATTTTTATGTAACTAAATGGTCTTCAAACAACTAAGTGATTTTCAAATCAGCTTGTAGATCAGCTTGTAGAAACTGGGTCGGAATGTTCCTCCACCCCCATGAGAAACGGGGGTGCTGGCCTGTATTTAACAGAATGATAATTTTGTTGGTGACAATACTGATGATTATTTACGTATTCATTGATGACCCTGTTTTTCATGACAATTATGTAATGATGGCATTAATGAGTAGCTCCCTGAAAAAAACAACTGCGATGAAATTTATCTTTATTTTCCCTGAATGAAAAAATGGTGAGATGAAAATTTCAGTGATGTAGGAGCTGAAAGACCCCCCAGGTACTGGTTAGCACAACCTGAAAACACTTTTTCCCCTTTATTCAGTCAAAGGTATGCATTCATTCTGCAAAACCCGAGCTGTGTCAGTGAGGTGGGGGGGGGGGGGGGGGGGGGGTTTCGCTGAAGGATGTGCTTGCTTTATGTGATTTCAAAATCAGTTCAGCATTTGACAGAGGTGTGTTGCTTTCATCCAAATACTTTTATGGTGATGTACTTAAGGTGTGAAATGGCCTCTCCTTTTGAGTGCTCTGTGCAAAAAATAATAAATAGTTAACAGTGCTCATTCACCATGAAATACTTCTACAGAAGCCAAGAGCAAATCGTGTGAGCAGCATCCAGATGACAGAGACTAAAGTCATGGGCCAGCACTCTGACTGAGAAATCTATGACCAAACAATGAAGATCCACTGACCCAAACGAAGGTAAAATAAATTACAAAAACCAATTACAGTTTCCATGAAAATACTAAGACCAAAGAAATATAAGCCAAATATAAACCAGCCAAAATTTACTCTAATTTAAAGTCATAAACTGGTTCTGGCTAATATCTGGGAAATTTTTGTTGATATTTTGAAAATACATCCTGAAAACCCTCCTGAGAAACAGTGCCGGTCATATGTGTGAAGGTTTAGGGTTAGGGTTAGGGTTAGTGTTCATCAATATTATCTTACCACACTACACTGCCTGCTTATTAAATATCTACTACAAATCATCTGGTGTTAATCACTGTGTCAAAAATGTCTAAATTCAGTTAAAAATCCAGAGTGACTGTGAGGTATCTCACCTCCAAAGGACCTGTGCTGTTCAGTGATATGGACAAGCTGCTTCACACACTGTCATTCTATGGACGCAACTCCCATTCCACTGAGCCATTTTATCTCCCTTCACAATAAGCCTTGGCAGTCGCAAACATTCCTAACCTATGTTAACCTGCGAGTCTCGGATAATAAGCCTTGGCAGTCGCAAACATTCCTAACCTATGTTAACCTGCGAGTCTCGGACTGACTGTCTGGGCTCCGGGAGGTTTTGTTTCTGTTTTTTTTGTTCAGAGTGGCTGGGGCAGCAGTGGCAGCCTGAGCCACACGGTTACAGTAAATAACAGTGTCAGACCCACTCTTTAACACACACACACACACACACATAAACACACACACACACACACACATAAACACACACACACACACACACACATAAACACACACACACACACACACATAAACACACATAAACACACACACATAAACACACACACACACACACACATAAACACACACACACACACACACACATAAACACACATAAACACACACACACACACACACACACACACACACACATAAACACACATAAACGCACACACACACATAAACACACATAAACACACACACACACCACACACACACATAACACACACACACACACATACACACACATAAACACACACACACACACACACACATCACACACACACACACACACACACATCAACACACACACACACACACACACACACACACACACATAAACACACACACACATAAACACACACATAAACACACACACACACACATAAAACACACACACACACACACACACACATAAACACACACACACACACACACACACACACACACACATAAACACACACACACACACACACATAAACACACACACACACATAAACACACACACACACACACACACACACACATAAACACACACACACACATAAACACACACACACACACACACATAAACACACATAAACACACACACACACACACACACACATAAACACACACACACACACACACACACACACACACACACACATAAACACACACACACACACACACACATAAACACACACACACACATAAACACACACACACACACACACATAAACACACACACACACACACACACGCACACACACACACACATAAACACACACACACACACACACACACACACATAAACACACACACACACACACACACACACATAAACACACACATAAACACACACACACACACATAAACACACACACACACACACACACACGCACACACACACACACATAAACACACACACACACATAAACACACACACACACACACACACACACGCACGCACACACGCACGCACACACACACACACACACACACACGCACGCACACACGCACGCACACACACACACATAAACACACACACACACATAAACACACACACGCACACACACACACGCACACACACACACATAAACACACACACACACATACACACACAAACACACACACACACACACACACACACATACACCCTAGGAGCCAGGAGAAATGTTAATTCTATTCATGAAGTTTGAAAATCAGAGATATCTACTGTACACTGCACATTCTGATAGAAATCTAAAGATGACTCCAAATCTCTTAAAAATAAGTTGACAGGGCAAACAGAGCAAATGAGTTATTGTCTTTTCTCGCCAGAATGGCCTTGGCCCAAACATCCCCTGGGACTGGTCATTATCCTGTTTTGCCTCTGGTCAATCCCTGAGCACATGTTATCACTGTGCTGCAGGTTGCCATGGAGCCTGTTGCTGTGGTGTTGGTGCCCTGGTTGCCCTGGAGCTCCCTGGTCTGGCTGTAGTGCAGACGTGGAGGCAAGGGAGACAGAGCTCCATTCAAAGGGGAGCTGGCTGAAGTGCTGTCCAGGGAGGAAAGCACTGAACCTGAGGGCACGACCAACCCACCCTCCCCTCTAAGTATCAGACATGGTGTGGGTGTAGGCGAGGAATGTGACGGTGGCAGGAAAGTGGAGTGGAGGGAGGGAAAAAGGATGCAGAGGCAGGTGAGGTGGGAGGGGGGCGGTACACAGGTGGTGTTCAGAAAGGCACAGAGGAGTAAACACTGGAATGTACCAGGACACACAAGGAAACACTGTGAGGGGAAAGGAGAGATAGCGAGAGGGTTTTTGAAGAACAAAATAAAGTGAAAAAAAGAGAGAAAGAATTACAGAGCAGAGGAATGCAAACTGTTCAAAAATAAGAGGAGAGAGGAAGAAGCATAGAAAGAAAAGAGAAAGGTGATTGTAAGGAAAGTGTCAGCCTTCTGGGAACATGTCTGCCTGCTGTGTATGATAATGAAACCCACCATAACATCTACAACTGAAGACAAGCTATCTGTGAAGTCGAGAGACTGAGGTAGTTTAATTTCATTGTGAGTTACTCACTGTATCGTAGCTCAAAATTCAGCGTTCAGACTTTTATAGATATCGTCGGTCAGATTAAATATTTTATAAACATTTAACAACCAATATTTTTAATATCTCTAAACTCAAAGGGAGCAAGGCCATGACAGATATAACCAGTCTGAACAATGCATCTGACACTGCATGTAGTTACATCAATATAGCCACCACCTGACACCTACCTCACTGATATAACACCTGATTTACCCACACACAACACACTTCCACAGAAGTGGACATTGTATTATGTGGAACAGGAAATGCAAACATTGACAGGCAGATGGAGTGGGACAGCTGACTGGACCAAACGTACACATGTGTATATGTGTATATGTGGATATGTGTATATGTGGTTATGTGGATATGTGTATATGTGGATATGTGGATATGTGTATATGTGGGTATGTGCGTATGTGGATATGTGGATATGTGGATATGTGTATATGTGGATATGTGTATATGTGTATATTTGGATATGTGGATATGAGGATATGTGGATATGTGGATATGTGGATATGAGGATATGTGGATATGAGGATATGTGGATATGTGGATATGAGGATATGTGTATGTGTGTATATGTGGATATGTGTATGTGTGTATATGAGGATATGTGGATATGTGGATATGTGTATATGTGGATATGAGGATATGTGGATATGTGTATATGTGGATATGTGTATATGTGGATATGAGGATATGTGGATATGTGGATATGTGTATATGTGGATATGTGGATATGTGTATATGTGGATATGTGGATATGTGGATATGAGGATATGTGGATATGTGTATATGTGGATATGTGGATATGTGGATATGAGGATATGTGTATATGTGGATATGAGGATATGTGGATATGTGGATATGTGGATATGAGGATATGTGGATATGAGGATATGTGGATATGTGGATATGTGTAGAGAATAGCGAGAAGAAGCTTGTTCAGCCAACTGCAGTGTCTTCACACACTGTCATCTTGCAAACAGAGATTTATGAATGAGCTATATAGTGACTAGTGTGAGAAATACTTTGGAAGGTTACTGGTTTGTTTCACTACAAGATACTTCGCTACTTTGGATACTGTGGATTTGGATGCCCTATTTATTCTAATCAAAAACACCTTAACTATCTCAGGCTGCTCAGATCAGTCAATGATATCTGACCAAATTTGGGGAAGTTAAGCTTTGACCTGGACAATGAGGATTATTATTTGGTCTGACCTGGACAATGAGGGTGAATATTTGGTCTGACCTGGACAATGAGGGTAAATATTTGGTCTGACCTGGACAATGAGGGTAAATATTTGGTCTGACCTGCTCCGGGAAGATCCGGGACTTGATATCAGGAATACCAGTTCCCCTTAACTCGTCCTCCACAGCCATGAGCCTGGAACAAAACCATAACCAAGCCCTCACAGACTCACTCTGACTCTCATTACCTCAGTGTGACTCTCTCAGACTCACACAGATTAACATCATCTCACTCTGACTCACTCAGACTCACACAGACTCACATCACCTCTGTCTGACTCACACAGACTCACACAGATTAACAACACCTCTGTCTGACTCACACAGATTCACGCAGATTAACATCACCTCTGTCTGACTCACTCAGACTCACACAGATTAACATCACCTCTGTCTGACTCACTCAGACTCATACAGATTAACATCACCTCTGTCTGACTCACTCAGACTCATACAGATTAACATCACCTCTGTCTGACTCATTAAGACTCAAACCATCTCATTTTGATACAGTGTCACACAGATGTTTTTCTGACATCACAGTCTCTCTGTAAAGTGATTATTTAGACTCACTGAGATAACTGTAAAATGAGTGAGAGACAGATTCACTTTGACTTGACTGTCAAACTGACTTACTGTGATGTACACTCACTCCCTAAGACTCATTCTGGGCTCACTCTGTCTCTGACTCATTCTGAATTACAGAGACTCATTATCACTCACTCTGTACTCACTGCCTCAGGGTCATAGAGTTACTCTGATTTATTTAGACTCACTGATTTATTTAGACTCACTCATTCTCAGTCTGGATTAACTCTGACTCCCTCTGTCTAACTGTCTAATACTCATCTCACTCTAACATGAGCAGACACTAGGGCTGTCCCGAATACCAGTCTTTTGGCTCTAGAGCTTCGTTAGTAATCAACAGTGAATATCGAATATTAGAATATTGGAATATCCGGGGGAGGGGGAGGGGGGCACAGACCATGACTCGGGGAGGACTCAGCCAGACATTTCTCCAGTGTTTTCCACCGCTTTTCGAACACGCTCTCTGAGGTGCATTAATTTTAAAACACTGGGTGTGCGTTGTAATGTGGACAGTGAAACGGAAAGTTTCAGAAATTATGACATATGGTTGCCATCACACTGTTGAAAGTTTAGCTCGAGACACCAAAACAAACATGGCGAAATGCAGTCGGTGCTGCTCTGTCTACCAAATTTGCTAATCTAACTACAGTTACAGATCACCAAACTGTAATATGCATAAGAGACGGAATACAACCGCAACTGAGTGGCGATTTTGGCGATTTTGGACGCAACCTGGCCGAACAAGTAGTTGGTGGGACAACTTCGTAATGGTGTAACTACAAACACTACGGCGTTTCAGCGTTTTGGTGTGGACATAGAACATTTGGAAAACGGTACGAAAACAATAGTGTATACGGAGAAGCGTTTTTACCTAAAAATCTGCATTTTCAGATTTATCCAGTTTAGTGTGGACATAGCTTTTGTCTTCCTTTCATTTGCCAAGGTGAACTGAGGCGGGATGTTCACTGCTGTGAGTGAGAGGGATGTCAGGCACCCAAACTGAGATGCTATGTATTTCCCCATTTTAACAACGCAATTATAAAAGTATAAATATAGTACAAGAATGTGCTGACAAAATATAATTTGCAGTTCACCTTTATCCGAATCCCAAAATCGAAAACCAAATACCTACCCAACGAACGAATATCTGAATAGTCAAATATTCGGGTCCAGCCCTAGCATACACACTAACTCAATCTAATTTACGCTTGCTTTGGTTTCACTGACACCCACATCCACTTTAATGTACACATACTCACCCACAATACCTCAAACTTACATTCGCTTTGGACACACTGTTGTATAACGCACTGTCTGTCAGACTAACTTTAATGCATTCTTTAATGTTAACTTTAAACACTCACACTGACTCAACTTACACTGACTCACACTGACTCAACTTACCCTGAGTCACACTGACTCAGCTTACACTGACTCACACTGACTCAACTTACACTGACTCACACTGACTCAACTTAACCCGAGTCACACTGACTCAGCTTACATTGACTCACACTGACTCAGCTTACACTGACTCACACTGACTCAGATTACACTGACTCACGCTGACTCAGCGTACACTGAGTCACACTGACTCAACTTACACTGAGTCACGCTGACTCAACTTACACTGACTCACACTGACTCAACTTAACCCGAGTCACACTGACTCAGCTTACATTGACTCACACTGACTCAGCTTACACTGACTCACACTGACTCAATTTAACCCGAGTCACACTGACTCAGCTTACATTGACTCACACTGACTCAGCTTACACTGACTCACACTGACTCAGATTACACTGACTCACACTGACTCAACTTAACCCGAGTCACACTGACTCAGCTTACAGTGACTCACACTGACTCAGCTTACCCTGAGTCACACTGACTCAGTTTACACTGACTCTGCTTACACTGACTCACACTGACTCAGCTTACAGTGACTCACACTGACTCAACTTACACTGACTCACACTGACTCAGCTTACAGTGACTCACACTGACTCAGCTTACCCTGAGTCACACTGACTCACACTGACTCAGCTTACACTGACTCACACTGACTCACTTGCACTGAGTCACACTGACTCAACTTGTACTGAGTCACACTGACTACTATACTCACTCAAATTCCCTAAGATGCTTAAACTATGATTTTTTTGTGCAGTACTTACCTGTTAATGATGCCTTTGATCTGTGAGTCTTTCTCCATCTGCTGCTGCCGTAGTCGCCTCTCACTGTCATCCAGTCTACTCTGGTACTGCTGCAGGATCTTACTGGTCTGCTGCTCCTGGGACTGCAGTCTCCGTTCATACTCCTCTAGTTTACGATGGGACAACATCAAACGCTCTTTAAGGGACTGGATCTCCTCCTCATACTCTCTCACCTATACTCAAACAGGCACAGAAAAAAACAAATGTTGATCAGTTCATACCCAGCCATATTATAAATCTGACATATATATTTTCTACTGTACTGTCCCATCATTTTTCCATGAATTTTAATCTAGAATGCAATGACCACTCTTCCTCTTTCCAATATGCATTAAAATGAAATGATAGATGTCTAGTATCTATAAATTATAGATAAATTGTCCCTGTATAAATGTCCAAAACCACAGGAAACAGCACACAGAAAGTCAGATGCAAGTTCAAGGGTAATTTAGGAGCCAATTTGAAAAAAAAACTTTATTTATTGTCTGGGGGACTATTTGGTCTATTGATCTTGTTGCTTGATCTTGTGGTTAATTATGTAATATGGTGTCTCTTTTTACTTAGTCCTATTTATCCTGAAGAAAATCTGTAATATGATCAGTGTGTGGGTCACAATAGTATGTAGTGTATACACTGTGTAGCATGTGTAGTGTGTGTGTGTGCGCGTGTTGTGTAACATGCAGTGCATGTGTATTTGCACGCATGTGTATTATGTAGAGTGTGTGTGTGTGTGTGGACCAATTTTACCAGTCTATTTGGTATGTTGTATATTGTGGAATATGTTCAATGTGCAAACCCTGTCCAGCCGGGACTCATCCATGCTTTTAGAGTGCTCCTTCAGTTTGAACTCTTCTCGGTCTACACGTAGACTCTCGATGTCGGCAGAGAGATGAGGCATGTTGGAAACCCAAGCCACAGTGCGCTCTGACGCAGGGGTTGGTGGGTTCAGAGTGGAAGGCGACTTTGTGCCCTGCAACAAATCAAACAAAAATGAAACTGGAAAACTAAAAAAACAGGTGACAGCTGCAGCATAAACACTGTACCACACTAACTGTACATATGGCTCAGAGTAGGAATGTATATGATACATAAATATATTTCTGAACTTAAATTATATTATTACTGATATGAGATAGTAAGGGAAGTTTGGTGACCTGTTTGTTGACGGTGGGCTTAAGTAAATGTTGTTGTTGCTGTTGTTGCTGTTGTTGTTGTTGTTGTTGTTGCTGTGCTGGTTTGGCTGGTGCATTGCTCTGGCTGTTCTCTGTGTTCTCAGCAGTGCCCCCCTGTGGTGGCTGGCTGTCAGTAACTGTGCTGGTCTGATGTGGCAGCCCAGGAGCTGGACTGTCTTTGACGGACAGCTGCTGTCGTGGTGACTGCCTAGTTCCAAAACTAGACTCTGGAGATTGAAGGAGATTTCCGCTCTGTGGGCGGGCCTTAGGTGGGGTGGAGTTAGCTGCCGAGCTGACGGACAGCTGGTGAGAGGGCTGAGGTTTCATGCGCTGAGAAGGGGGTTGGGCCATGGAGGCCTGACGGGCAGGGTGGATTGTGGTGGGGGGCGTGGCCAGTGAGGCAGGTGTACCTGTGCCGGTGGAAGTCTGAGGAGCCATTCCCATCAATACCTGCTGCTGAAGATTTTCCTGGGAGAAAGAAGGAAAAAGGCAGAGTGAGACAGAGAGAGAGAGAGAGAGAGAGAGAGAGAGGTTAGCTTCAGATTTAGCTTATTAACTGCTATATGTGTGGGTCTTTATAGCGCATTCATAACATACCCATGCTTATTCACTCAACATATAATTACTGTGGCATTTGACTGTATATTTGTTAGACATTTACTGTGGCATTTTGACTGTACATTACTCATTCTGAGGGTTTACATGTGTCATTTTTACTGTATATTAATTGCATATTAAAAGCACAATAAATACCTGTTTTCTGTGTTGTCATGGGTGTAATTTTGCATACCTGCACCTGCAGCGAGAGCTGCCGCCTGGCGTAGTCAGCCTGATGGTGGCGTGTGAAGTCGTCACTGTAACTGTGTGAGTGGACAATGCTGGGCTGGACCAAACTGCTCTGGGACCTTAATGCAGACAGATCCTCACTGCGGGAAAAACCACTGTGACCGAAAGCTGGGACAAACCCATTCTCAGGCTCAGGTGCCAATAAGAGAGGAGGGGGTGGGGCCTGAGCTGTGGTTTGGGCGTGGTACTGTGGGCCATCAGATGCCAGATGGAACAAAGGGTTCTGGAAGGACAGGGGAACATGCATGGCAGCCGCCTGCTGTTGTTGCTGCTGAGACAGCGAATCAGTGGTCAAAGCTCCTGAGTGCCCCAGTCTGAGCCCTCCTGACATACTGGAGCCCCCTGATCCTGCAGAAACGCGGCCCCCCACACGCAAGGGCCCGCCCAGGGCACCAAAACTACCCAGCCCAGCAATGGAAGCCTGGGATGAGTTCATCATGTCTGAGTGCAGGTTAGAGATACTGTTAATGCGTGAGTCCTGAAGATCCATCATGGACACACTCTTATTGACACTGAGGACCTGCAACACACACACACACACACACACACACACAGACACACCGGAAACACACATACTTATTGACAATGAGGAACTGAAACACACAAACTAAAAACATAGTTTTAACCTGTCTTAGGACCTGTCAAAACTAACACAATATGAACACACTCTCTTAACTAAACTGCACACCTGTAATGCAAACACACGGTGAATTTTAAGCTGCTAGTGCCGTAGATAAAGCTGAAACTGCTGAATGGGTGAACCGATGGAGTGTGAGTGTGTGTGTGTGTGGGTAGGTGTGTGTGTTTTACAGAACACCAGTAGCCATGAGCTAACATGTAGAGACATAACTGGAGTCTTGAACAGGGAGAAACTTTTTACTGGCAGACGAAATTCATGCACTTGGTTTCCTTTTTCCTATGCCTGCAGCAGCATGAGGAGCAGAGGCATTCAGACTAGCACATTAATAAGAATGCACGTGAGCATGTGAGCAGCTTTGTGCGTGCTCAAATCAGGAGGATTTTGGAGACGCTGTGGTTCTCAGCAATTCCAGAACCCTAATCCAACTGCCTTTTGGGTAAACTCTGACGATGGCCAATGGCTAGGGCAGTAAAGCCACCAACTCTATCTACTTTATCTACTAATATTCTATCAACTCTATCTACACCGTGCGCTAGAGGACAACTAGCAGGTTCAAAAGGCAAATACAGTCCAGATTGTAGCAGACCCAAATGACATGCAAGGATTTACTACTCATGTCAATACCCTGTGTGGCCCATGGTACAGCCAAACACTCCGTCAGACTGATGGAGATCTCCACAAGGACAAACAAACAGAACTAGATATAAAGGTGCAGAACTTAATGGGACCAAGCTGAGATCCTGAAGCATAGTGGATACCTTCTCACACGGTGCCTACATCACCTCATCACACACATTTGGCTGTCAGACTGCCTCCCAGGAACAGAAAAATACCACTTGTGGTCATTTACATCAATTGGTGAAAAGCCAGATAGTGGCAATAATCCAGGCATCTGCTTTCCCTCTGTTATGAGGAAAGTAGTGGCCAAAGTGTCGTTGCATCAACTGCTGGAAAACATCTCAGAAAATGTGCTCCCTGAATCTCAGAGTGGCTTCAGAAAATCTCTGACAATCTTGGGGTGGCACACTAAAAAGGCTATATAGCATAGATGAATTTCAGGGTGCGCAAGTTAATACGACGGTAAAGAAATTGTATTATAGTGTATAATAAATTGCATAGTGTTTAATTCCTTCGCTGAGCTGACCCCATGTGAATGTCAGATTATGACATTTACATGAGATCAGCCAAGGAGTCATGAATTAGCCAATCAAACTCCAATTTGAATGCATCATCACCAATAAATCAAGGGTGTGGGCTCCTTAAACATGAATATTTATTATTAGCCGATAACAAAAGCTTCATTTATGTCCAGCACATCATATTTAATATTATTTACATGCATCTTCCATTCTTTGAATCATTGCATTGAACAGAAATTGTATCTCAAATGTAAAAATTCTAGGTGGGCAAAAATCTACAAGTGGCTATAAGTCTAGTCTGTCTGTATCCTCTAGAATGAAACAATGTCTGACTAAAGTTCTCATGCAATTACAAAACACTACACATCAGATGTCATACAAATTTCATTGGGGGCAGCCATGGCCGAAGGGTTAGAGAATCGGGCAGTCTGTGGGACCGGCAGGAAAAATGTGGACGGGGGGGGAGTGGGTGAACAGCATATTCCCCTCCCGAAACATCCATGGCTGAAGCCCCCTTGGGAAAGGAACGTAACCCCCAACTGCCCCCCGGGCACTAGCGTGCTGCCCACTGCTCCTGCTCCTGGTGTGTGTGTGTGTGTGTGTGTGTGTGCTCACTACCAGTGTGTATAGGATGAGTTAAATGCAGCGGTTTAATTCACTACTCACTGCTCACACTGTGTGTGTGTGATCACAGCAATTCTAATCTAATCCAGTCTAATCTATGACTCAGTTTCTTTGCATGATTGGGTGGAAAGATGTCGTGTGAAAGGAGATGCATAAACATAGACATAGGATCCATATTTTACTATCCTGTGTCGGGAAATGAATTAAAATGAGATGGCCTAGACTGATTACAACTACTAATACTAAGGGTCACAAAATGCTAAAATTATCGTACATTATGAGACTTTTGGCATTATTGATCGTGCATTGTACAGAGGGCAAAATTATTGTACAAATAAAATAGGTATCGTATATCTGGCAACGCTGAATTGCTTCAAGTTTCAAGTTTATTTAGAGCCCAATATCACTGTTTACAGTCTCAAAGGGCTTTACAGGCCACAACAGTCAAAATCAAAACAGGACGGCACCCCCTGACTTAATCCTCATGGTGGGCAAGAAAAAACTCCCCAAAAACCCAAAAGGGAAATAGGAAAATGGGAGAAATCTTGAGGAGGACCACAGAGAGAGGAGACCCCTTCTTGGCCAGACAAGTGTGCAATAGGTGCCGGCCCAGTGGGCAATTACAATTGCAAGTAAATTCAGAGCATGAACAAAGGGGACGGCGATGCTGACAGGAGGCTGACAGGGGATGAAAGATGATAACACCAGGATGGATCAGTCCAGAGGGCAGGAGGAGTCAGGATCACTGGTATCTCAGGAGTAGCATGTGTGGCTCGACAGAGAGAGAGAGAGAGAGAGAGAGAGAGAGAAACATTGTTAGATGTTCATTTCCACATAATGGTTAAGGGAAAAAAAATGTGTGAGTGTGTTTGTCTGTGTGTCTGCCCTGTGATGGACTGGCAACCTGTCCAGGGTGTTTCCCTGCCTTTCGCCCTATAAGCGCTGGGATAGGCTCCAGCACCCCCCGCAACCCTAATCAGGATAAGCGGCTTAGATAGTGAGTGAGTGAGAGTTAAGGGAAAATGTACATTGTGTGCCGAGTGCAGGAAGGGACTCTAGCAAGACTAGCTATTACAGCATAGTTAAAAGGGAGAGCTAGAAGGTAATACAGACATGAGGACACTCTGGGACACAAGGCAGCCACCCACTCCACCATCAACAAACCTGAGTGAACATGTTAGAGTGGGGGAGCGACAGCATCCAAACATCCCAGTTGACCAAACATTCTAGTTTTCAGCCTTGACTTAAACATAGAGACTGTGTCTGAGTCTCGAACATTAATCGGGATGCTGTTCCATAACTGTGGGGCTCTGTAAGAGAAGGCTCTGCCCCCTGCTGTAACCGTCACAACTCGAGGTAATTGCTCACCTGAACCCGTGCGGAAAATCAAAAAGTGTCCCCTCCCGTGAATTTTCGAAATGTGATGTGGCAGGGGAAGACGCGACGTGTCAGAGGCGGAAAAGGTAGCGCTTCTTTTATGAATATTAATGAGTCTTCCCCGACACAGTACATTTTGAAAATTCGCCTCCCGGCTGAAAAACAAGGGAATTGTGTCCTGTAACGCTGTGGCCAGAGCCTCAGTTGTTCCGCCTTAAAATGTATATAATAAATATATATAAGACTTTTAAGGGCTTGCTGTTGCGAAGAGATTACAATGAGTGGGGCTTATCAGTTGGGGGGGCCAGTGGAGTGGTGGCCACGGCCCCCCTGGCAACCCTCGGGGGCACCCTTGCCAGCACTGACAGACACATGAGATGCTGGAGGGGGCACTTCCTACCTGAGTGTTCTGTTCTCTTTAAGGAAGGAATTTACAAGCTCTTGCAAGAGAGAGGAGCTAAAAACTGTTTAGAAGAAGTTTTCATGTGAACTTATACAGCATCCATATTTCTCCTCTTGACAGATGGTTTTGTTTCTCCGAGGTAATTTTTTTTCATCATTTTGCTCACTCATAGAACAATCACCATTACAACTGAACTGCGAAGACACATCTCTGGCTCTCTGAGCAACACAGGAGGACGTCTTGCTGCTTGTGTGGACCTTCTGGACACACCACTCCCACTTCCCAGGTTTGACCCTTCAGTCGTCTAAGCATCTCAAGATTCAAGATTCAGAACTTTATTGTCATTGTGCAAGCACAAGGAAATAGCAATTTTTTTTCAAGATACAATCTCCTTAATTAAAACCCTCACACACACAGACAGGGTGGTATCAAATTAGGGACTGGTTTTTACTTAGTTTATTCCCTGGACTACAAGTGTTGAGAGGTGCTAGTTCAGTGTCTCAGCATTTCCCCTAACATGGGGCTGAGAGGTGAGCCCCTCAGGGAATTCTGGTCTATCCTTGGTGGACTGCATACCTCACAAGGACATGTTCACTTGCACTAAAACTCCTTGGATCAGTAACTGCCAGACAAATGATACCTTTGAAGGACCGGCCTAACTCAAATTTATTATTTTACTGGATAATGCATTTTATTTGTATTTTGGTATTTTTGTTTTCTGCAATTTCCAGTGAACTCCATTCTTATAAGCATAGTCTGCCCCTTCAGTAGTGTATGCTAAAAAATGTAATATGACTACTTTTGATTTTGATGAATTATCATTTTGGAGTTCATGATTTGTAAGAGAACTAAAATGCCCAGCTTTCCTGCACTCAGGTACAGCTCAGAGTCTTCACAAACACTGTATTGAAAGACATAGCGCATCATGCACTCACACACTCACTCAACACTGACACTCACTTAACACTAGGCATGTCACGATACCAGAAATTTAGTAGTCGATACCAATACCAGTGAAATTCAACGATTCCTGATACCCAATTCCATACCACAATAAAAAAACAAAAACAAAATAATAGATCCCATGTACTTCAACATACACTCCTTTATTAAAAACTGCATTCTGCTTTTTGCGAATTAATTATTAATCCCTGATGATCTGCCTTGAATGCAAAGTACTTCCGTACATGACTCTTACTGGTTTTCTTTTTGTTGAGTCGAGGCAGAGCTGTTGCTGCAGCTGTACTTGTCGCCATCTTGCACATGTTCTTGTTCTTAATTTTTGAAAATGTAGTGTGGCAGGGGAAGACTCATTAATATTCATAAAAGAAGCTCTACCTGATTGGTCGATACAATGTTCCTGCTCTGACACATTACATGCGTGCATAAAGCCTTTCAAAACCATGGCAACCCTGAACTTGCTGTCATCTCAGAATTCGCTCCTGAGGAGATTTAAAATCCCACTGACTCCCTATTGACATCGGACATTAGACATCCTGAAGTGCTTCAAGTAAGGTATGTACAAGTTAATGATGCTTTATTTTTGTGAAGTGGTAGTGACGTTAAGTTAGTGTCAGTGTTTTAATGTTTCATGATCATAAAGAAATCAAAGCAGAAAATGATCTCTTGAAACTTTGACGATAACAATTTCGAAAATTTGTGTGTTGGTGGGCGCCTTTCTTCTTCCTCTGGTATTTAACAGCAGACTAGAACACTTGCAGGTGTATATGCTGCCCCTATCAGGTCCGGAAGAATTGCATCAGTGGTATCTACGGCACTGTAGAAAAATGAGTACCATCATGTCTTCAGAGTTTTGGCATTGACTTGGTACCAAAGCATTGGTTCTTGTGAAATCCCTACTCCACACTGACACTCAACACTGACATTCAACTCTGACATTCAATACTGACACTAGCTTCGGTTACATGCACAGTATTGTTTCATTCAGATCTGACTGATGATTCCGAATGTGCTGTTTACGTGAAAGCGGTTCATTCCAATTGCGAAGAAATGAACTTTGCGCTGACCTGTACGATGTAGTCGAAGGCTATATAAAAATCTCTAAACCTGTCATACATAGAAATAAATAATGTTCGAGTGGTCAAAAGAACGCTCACAATCAAGTATTGTCAGGGCAACAACACCTTCACTTGAGGTCAGTGATTTGATCAGATAATTACTTAAGACAACTGTAATTATAATTATAATAATTATATCATCTCTGCGTGGAATATTCTCACAAACTTGCTTAAACAGTTCATTTAGTGTGTCACACTGGCTGCCAAGTTTTTTTTTTAAACTGTCATGCATAGTAAAACATCAGTACATAATTACTTCGCGTAATGAACATGCGCAGAGGTAATGATCTCTGTTCCAAGTGCAGAAGGCAATCCGATTGAGTGTTTACATGGCTAATATTTTCCTATCGAATGGACTGTCAGAAATCCAGCACCTCTTTAAATCTGATTGAATTCTCGATCAGACTGGGGTATTTCATTCTCAACGAAGTGTTTACACAAGGCATTTTCATTCCGACTGAGCTGGAATCCGATTATTAACGGAATATTAGGCTCCATGTAAATGCACCTACTGGCATTCACTCAACGCTGATAGCTGCAGAACATCTCACCATCTTCTGCAGGAGACTGAAAACCCACCTTTTCAGAATCCACCTGTCCCTCAATGTTTAACCGCTCATTTCTGTTTATATTTCAGGATATAAAATGTAAAAAAAAAAAACAAAAACAAAAAAACTCCTATGCGCTAACCTTGTTTATAGTTTTATGTTTTACTGTTGCAGAATGTACAGCAGCCTGTTACTGGAAATAATTCATTTGTATTCTTACTACGATCTTTTGCTCATGTGGTAGTTAAACTTGCCTGCAAAATGCCAATTTGTAAATTGTAACTGTAAATTGTACTAAGAGAGCATGGTCATGTTTGTTCACCTTTGGGTCAGGGTCAGTGATATCCGAGCTGCTGGTACAGTAAGCAGGACTTGAGCGTGCCAGGGGGGGGGCGTGTGACATAGAATACATCTTTGGCTGCTCTGTGGTCTCTCTCAGCAAATCCGCTCACGCTGGGATGAGAGCTCATGACTGTGCCTGCCGGCAAGCCAGATGTGGGTGAGGGCAGACGAGAGATATCAATGGAACTGGAAAAAGACAGAGAGAGAGAGAGAGAGAGAGAGAGAATGAGCCAGAATCATCAGCACAGCTCATTACTGTGTATTCTGTCACAAAGCAGCTTTATAGGATGCTGGACCTGATACCCCCAGTGAGCAGGCTCAGGGCAACAAAGAAAAACTCCCTTAAACCAGGATATGAGGAAACCTTGGGATGAAACACCTTTTTATCCTTTTTTTCTCCCAATTTAGTGCTGGCCAATCTCCTCATGTTTCTATTTGTGTTGCTTAAACAGCTCCCACGCTGGCCAGGGAGGGGGTAGACTACCCCATCCTCCCCCATGCATGTGGAGCCAGAGACAGAACCTTCTCTTCACCAGGCTGTAGAGAACTTTTCTGGGAAAACTCATAATGTGTGCAGAGGCTCAGGCTGTGCACTCTGTATCCCCTCCAGTAAATGTGACACCCTGATCAACCAATGCCACTGTGGCAGCAATGTGAAGACAAACTCCTACCCGCCTCCCACCTGCAAACGCTGCCAACTGTGGATTTCTGTGGATGCCCGGGCCAAGCTGAGACACAAAACTGGTTCTCTGTCTTTGCATTTATTAACTTAGCAGGTAAACAAACTGAAAAATGCTAACAAACTACAGTAAATTAATAAACGAGGCTGCAGTACCTGTTGAGATCCCGCATCATCAGACTCTGGAAGTCAGTGGAAACGAGGCGGTTGAATGCTGGCCGTGAGAGGAGGCGGTCATTGGGGCGCTCTGGCTGGTGACTTGCCTGTCGGTGAAGCTGTGGGTTTCTCAGGGCAACGCTGATGTCATTCAGTAACCGTGGCAATGGGCCCAGCTTCAGTATGGCATCCTGACCAATATATAGAGGTCATAATCCAGCATATAGATGCTGGTGTTTGATTTCCCCAACATAAATCTTTCTGGAGTTGCAGAGTTTCTTTATATTCCATAGACATACAGATGACATTTTACAGTTACATAGGCATTGCTGTTTTCACAGTCATTTTAATTTTGTAGATCAATCTATAGTTTATGCTCAGAGTTCTTTTTATGCTGTTTAATGTGTTGTGTGATAAACATGTACTACTGTGGCAAACAGGAGCATGGGGTGTCTGTTCCAAAATAATAAAGGTTAAGAGGATCCAGCATGCTCAGGCTCTTGGGTTAGGGCTATCTTAGGCTTAGGGTTAGGGTTAGGGTTAGGGCTATCTTAGGGTTAGGGTTAGGCTTAGGGTTTAAGCCAACTTTCATTCAAGCCATTTGGGTATTTTGTCCCTAATTTTTTAATCAGCGTCAATTGTTGCTGTTGCCTTTGTGCATTTGTCTGGTTAGGATTGTGTTCTAGTCCTGATACTTCAATTGCATTTACTCCATGATCCAAGAAGTGTTGAACTATGTGTGTTTGGGTTTCCTTCCTGTTGTTAATGCTGTCTGTATTTTGTGTCAGTTGGGTTGCTATGGAGATGCCCATCTGTCCTATGAAATGAAGACCATACATTTTGCAGTTGCATAGATGCTGTTGGTAGCGTTTGGTCCTCTGTGTTGCGTTTTTGCATAAACATTTCCATCAGCCCTGTTGTTTTTATCATACTCTGGGCCTTTAAGAATTTGAATAAAGTATCTATCTATCTATCTATCTATCTATCTATCTATCTGTCTGTCTTTTTAAGAGGCTCTGTGGTTTTGTTTTTCTTTTTTTCCTGGAGGGGCCTAGTTTGCTTCATATTAGGATATCTTGTAGATTGTTTTTTTTTTTTTTTTTGGTAATCTTGTTTATACTATGGTGATTCTGTTGTCTTCTGTAGTCTGTAGTGTTCTGTAGTGTTTTCGATCATTGTGTGGAAGTTGCTATTGTGTATGTTGTTCTGAGGGGTGTGGTTTTCTTGTTGTCCAGTTCTTTTGCTTCATGACAGGAAGGACTCTGCATATTTCCCCTTTGGAATAACTGTCTCCTAGGGGTGTTTGATATTGACAAAAATTTATATCTCGATATTTTCTGGGATTTTGCATCCTTCAGAAATGTGTTTGTAAGTTTTACATTGTACTAGGGTTAGGGTTAGGGTTAGTTTTACATTGTACTGGCTCACTCTTGGGTTAGGGTTAGGGTTAGGGGTTAGGGCTAGGGGTTAGGGGTTAGGGGTTAGGGCTGGGGGTTAGGGGTTAGGGTTAGGGTTAGGGTTAGTTTTACATTGTACTGGCTCACTCTTGGGTTAGGGTTAGGGGTTAGGGTTAAGGGTTAGGGCTGGGGGTTAGGGGTTAGGGGTTAGGGTTAGGGTTAGGGGTTAGGGCTGGGGGTTAGGGGTTAGGGGTTAGGGTTAGGGTTAGTTTTACATTGTACTGGCTCACTCTTGGGTTAGGGTTAGGGTTAGGGGTTAGGGCTAGGGGTTAGGGGTTAGGGGTTAGGGCTGGGGGTTAGGGGTTAGGGGTTAGGGTTAGGGTTAGTTTTACATTGTACTGGCTCACTCTTGGGTTAGGGTTAGGGTTAGGGGTTAGGGCTAGGGGTTAGGGTTAGGGGTTAGGGCTGGGGGTTAGGGGTTAGGGTTAGGGTTAGGGTTAGTTTTACATTGTACTGGCTCACTCTTGGGTTAGGGTTAAGGGTTAGGGCTGGGGGTTAGGGGTTAGGGGTTAGGGTTAGGGTTAGGGGTTAGGGCTGGGGTTAGGGGTTAGGGGTTAGGGTTAGGGTTAGGGCTCACTCTTGTCAACAGGATATTAACTGTTGCTTACTAATAATATTAATAGAAACAATACATTTAAGGAAAACAGCTCTTATTTAATTACTTAGAGCTGAAGCATTCAGGTAAAAACAATACAGAAAAATTCAAATCACCAGTGCAAGTATTACTGAGATCAAACAGTTTACAGATGGTGAAACAAGTTAGTTGTCGAGCTGTGTTTACAACAACCGATTTCTGACAGTTTGCAGATTGCTGTCTTTTGAGCAACATCCGTCTTTTCAAATTCAATCTAATGACGTAGATCACGAGGCTGGTAGTGTCTGTATTTTGTCTCCTGGTGCCATTTGTTCATTCATTTTTAACTTCAGTCATCCGTTTTTAGGCAGCTACACTAGCTTAACTTGTTGTGCTTTGACCATGTACTCCTACACTAGCATACTGTATACACTCTCAATGCGCACGTGCAGTAGTCTATATCCTACTAGGCCACATGATGCAGTGAATGCGTGGACTCTCAAGGCGTGTTTTTGATTGTTTTTTGCAAAGTGAGCGACATGCTCGATAATGTCAGCTCGCACATCGTTAAAACAACAATTATAATATTATCATAGACAATACATCACACACCCCTACTGTCTCCCACAAAATCATGCTGTTGTCTTGGAGATCTTGTGGAATCTTAACATTTGGAATTTAATGCAACTTTTGAATGTATGTTTGGTGTGGAGGCTATATTTTTTTTGGAGCGCATGTGTGTCTATGTGAAACAGACTTTAGTGACTAAGATGTTTGTGAAAACCATTTCTTCCCAGTTTATTGTGAACATATCTTACAGGCTGGGGCAAATGACTGTCTCTTTCACCTGTGGGTTAAATACTGAGTTGGATTAAAAGTCAGTCTATGAAAATTGTAAAATTTCTTTGTCTAGCCTTTTGTTGTCTGGATTTTTGTTAGGGTTAGGTTAGCATTAGCATTAGGGTTAGGGTTAGGATTAGAGTTGGGACAGAGTCAGAGTTAGGGTTAATGTTAGGGTTAAGCTTATAAAAACCATATGTATAACATTGTGATGAAACTCAAACCTTGCTGAGCTGTGCCATAACCTCCCACAGCAAACTGTGCAGTATTGAGAGTTCTCTTCCCAGGTCAATGTAGCCTTCAAAGGCCCCTGCTGTGTTCCCACAGTCCAGGTTAGAGATCTCATACAAGAACTGCTGCATGGAGCCCCACTCAACCTCCAGAAACTCATTCATGAAACACATAAAGTCCTCCTTAGCACCAAACCTGCACAACAGAACAGAAGAGAAACGGTGTGGGAGAGGAGAGAGGGAAACAGAGACAGGGCAGACAGATGACAGAGTTAGAGAGAGGGAAACAGAGAAAGAGACAGATGACAGAGTTAGAGAGAGGGAAACAGAGAAAGAGACAGATGACAGAGTTAGAGAGAGGGAAACAGAGACAGGGCAGACAGATGACAGAGTTAGAGAGAGGGAAACAGAGAAAGAGACAGATGACAGAGTTAGAGAGAGGGAAACAGAGAAAGAGACAGATGACAGAGTTAGAGAGAGGGAAACAGAGAAAGAGACAGATGACAGAGTTAGAGAGAGGGAAACAGAGACAGGGCAGACAGATGACAGAGTTAGAGAGAGGGAAACAGAGACAGGGCAGACAGATGACAGAATGAGAGAGAGAGCAGAAAAGAAAAAGAGAAGCGCAGACTGACAGGAGGTAATGGGATGGAGAAATACATACAAGAGAAAGAAATACAGGCAATGTGAAATGACACTGACAACTGTTAAACCCCTAGTAAGAAGGAAAGAGAAGAGAAAGAGAGACATACAGAGAGAGAGTGATACAGAGAGAGAGATACAGAGAGAGAGAGATACAGAGAGAGAGATACAGAGAGAGAGAGATACAGAGAGAGAGTGATACAGAGAGGGAGATACAGAGAGAGAGAGAGAGAGAGAGAGAGAGATACAGAGAGAGAGAGGATTGGGACAGGGATTAACACTAGAACTGTAATGGATTCAGAATCAAAGATGGATGTAAATCAATGTGTGTGTGTGTGTGTGTGTGTGTGTGTGTGTGTGTGTGGGTGTGAGTAAGAATGCTTGTGGGTGTGAGAGAGAGAGAGAAAGAGAGAGAAAAAGTGTCAGTGTGTGTATCAGTCTTAGTGTGAGTTTGGTATGTATTCTGCCTGTCTTTGAAGTTTCTTTGGATAAAAGCATCTGCTAAACAAATAAGTGTAAATGTGATTGAGTCATATCATAAAGTAGCAGTGGACTCTAGTGACTGACTTGGAGAAGCTGGCCAGGTTCTGTACCACCTTGGCGATGAGAGTGAGTGTTCGGGATGTGCGTTCTGCAGGGTATTCCTGTGTCAGATTGAACAGGGACGGGGACATAATGGCAGGGCACAGAAAACGCAAGAACAGAGAGGAGCTGATGAGCCGATCGGCGATATCCTCACGACCACGCTCGGCACAGCGCACACGCCAGGATGCAAACACCTCCTTCAGCTCCCGTGGAAACACACTGCAAACAGAGAGAAGGGAACTGCTCTGGAGATGAGCAGGTACATGAAAAACAAAGTCTTTTATAGGTTGTTTTCTTGAGAATTGAGAAGAGAGAGAGGGAAGAGTTGGGAGAAGAGGAACAGTTTGGAGGAGAACATGACAGTGAGAGGACACAGATTAACAGATTGGCCAAACATTTCTCTGGTTGAGGATCTAAATGACATTTACTCATTTAACACAAAAATATAGAAATGCTGAGCATAGAAAAACGCAGTGGGTATGACTGACCAATGGGAGTTGATGATCTTGCAGAGTGCCAGTTCACAGCACATGCGCAGATTGGCCTGCTGGTCAGGGAGGACAGATGGAGGAGTTCTCATGGGATCTACTTCACAGTTCTCCTCTGACTCATACAGGGCACGAATAAACTCTCCTAGACACACCGCAACATTATAGAAACCCATCATATCAATATCACATGAAACCACATTATCTTCACCCTAACCCTAGGACACAACCATAAGAATTATCTTCACCGTGCATTGTGCATTCAAGTTCACAAATTTTTGACTGTCCTATCATATTTAAGCCCAATAACATGATATGAGAAGAAGAGCTTAAGTCTTACCTATAACAGTATCGTATACCATTAATATGTGATATCACATCACAGAGGGAGAGCTGAGATACAAATGTTCTTACCTATTGTATCCTTCAGGTATCTGTGACCAATTAGCTTCAGATATTCCTCCACTGCTTTAGTGGCCAGCGTGTTCTCTCTGAAGATCAGATGTTCTCGGTCAATGAAACGGTCCACTTCGCACATCGCCATATCTGACAAAAAATCCTGAAACAGAGCCAGAGATCACTGTCTCTGATAAAGACTCTGACACAGAGATCACTGTCTCTAACACAGTCTCTGACACAGACATCACTGTCTCTGATAAAGACTCTGACACAGACATCACTGTCTCTGATAAAGACTCTGACACAGAGATCACTGTCTCTGATACAGACTCTGACACAGAGATCACTGTCTCTAACACAGTCTCTGACACAGAGATCACTGTCTCTGATACAGACTCTGACACAGAGATCACTGTCTCTGATACAGACTCTGACACAGAGATCACTGTCTCTGACACAGTCTCTGACACAGAGATCACTGTCTCAGACACAGTCTCTGACACAGAGATCACTGTCTCTGATACAGACTCTGACACAGAGATCACTGTCTCAGACACAGTCTCTGACACAGAGATCACTGTCTCTGATACAGACTCTGACACAGAGATCACTGTCTCTGACACAGTCTCTGACACAGAGATCACTGTCTCAGACACAGTCTCTGACACAGAGATCACTGTCTCTGATACAGACTCTGACACAGACATCACTGTCTCTGATACAGACTCTGACACAGAGATCACTGTCTCAGACACAGTCTCTGACACAGAGATCACTGTCTCTGATACAGACTCTGACACAGAGATCACTGTCTCTGATACAGACTCTGACACAGAGATCACTGTCTCTGATAAAGACTCTGACACAAAGATCACTGTCTCTGACACAGTCTCTGACACAGACATCACTGTCTCTGATAAAGACTCTGACACAGACATCACTGTCTCTGATAAAGACTCTGACACAGAGATCACTGTCTCTGATACAGACTCTGACACAGAGATCACTGTCTCTAACACAGTCTCTGACACAGAGATCACTGTCTCTGATACAGACTCTGACACAGAGATCACTGTCTCTGATACAGACTCTGACACAGAGATCACTGTCTCTGACACAGTCTCTGACACAGAGATCACTGTCTCAGACACAGTCTCTGACACAGAGATCACTGTCTCTGATACAGACTCTGACACAGAGATCACTGTCTCAGACACAGTCTCTGACACAGAGATCACTGTCTCTGATACAGACTCTGACACAGAGATCACTGTCTCTGACACAGTCTCTGACACAGAGATCACTGTCTCAGACACAGTCTCTGACACAGAGATCACTGTCTCTGATACAGACTCTGACACAGAGATCACTGTCTCTGATACAGACTCTGACACAGAGATCACTGTCTCAGACACAGTCTCTGACACAGAGATCACTGTCTCTGATACAGACTCTGACACAGAGATCACTGTCTCTGATACAGACTCTGACACAGAGATCACTGTCTCTGATACAGACTCTGACACAAAGATCACTGTCTCTGACACAGTCTCTGACACAGAGATCACTGTCTCTGATACAGACTCTGACACAAAGATCACTGTCTCTAACACAGTCTCTGACACAGAGATCACTGTCTCTGATACAGACTCTGACACAGAGATCACTGTCTCTGATACAGACTCTGACACAGAGATCACTGTCTCTAACACAGTCTCTGACACAGAGATCACTGTCTCTGATATAGACTCTGACACAGAGATCACTGTCTCTGATACAGACTCTGACACAGAGATCACTGTCTCAGACACAGTCTCTGACACAGAGATCACTGTCTCTGATACAGACTCTGACACAGAGATCACTGTCTCTGATACAGACTCTGACACAGAGATCACTGTCTCTAATATAGTCTCTGACACAGAGATCACTGTCTCTGATACAGACTCTGACACAAAGATCACTGTCTCTGATACAGACTCTGACACAGAGATCACTGTCTCTGACAACTCTGACACAGACATCACTGTCTCTAATGCAGACTCTGGCACAAAGATCAATGTCTCTGACAGTTTCTGACACAGAGATCACTGTCTCTGATACAGACTCTGACACAGAGATCACTGTCTCTGATACAGACTCTGACACAGAGATCACTGTCTCTAACACAGTCTCTGACACAGAGATCACTGTCTCTGATACAGACTCTGACACAGAGATCACTGTCTCTGATACAGACTCTGACACAAAGATCACTGTCTCTGATACAGACTCTGACACAGAGATCACTGTCTCTGACACAGAGATCACTGTCTCAGACACAGTCTCTGACACAGAGATCACTGTCTCTGATACAGACTCTGACACAGAGATCACTGTCTCTGACACAGAGATCATACTGGCTATAGCTACATTCCATTGATCTAATAACTCATACAAATAAAACTGCTTCATATAAAAACCAGAGAACAGGGTCAGTAGATTGAGGCCATTTCAAATAACATTTCATTCTGAAGGAAAAACCTTTGATAGCACAATTAATGGAACCATTACTGATTACCAGCCATACTCCATACATTAGCTAAAACCTGAAGTGAAACAGTGAGATGTAAATGAAGATAACTGTTGTAGCGACAAGTTTTCATGTTTTGGGGTCCATCCTGACAATTTTGTTTTCAGTTTGTAAAACTAGGAAGGTTAGTGTCACACCAGTGTCCCTCAGTGGCTAGTAAAGTTTCAAGTTTCAAGTTTATTTAGAGCCCAATATCACTGTAAAGATTTAACCTGTGACAGTATAGTTGTCTGTGTGTATGCAGATGTAATATCTGTGTGTGTATGCATATGTGATGTGTGTATGTATGTGTGTGTGATATCTGTTTGTCTGTATATGTGATGTCTGTGCTTGTAATGTGTATATGTTTTGTTTGTGTGTGTATTTCTGTGTGTCTGTGTCTGTGTGTGTATGAATATGCGATGTCTGTGTGTGTATGCGTATGTAATGTGTTTGTGTGTGTGTGTGTGTGTGTGTGTGTGTGTGTATGTGATGTCTGTGTGTAGGTATGTGATGTCTGTTTGTGTGTATGGTTTTAGAGGAAACAGGTTAACATTGAACTAGTTACGGACAGTTTTCAGACTTAGGGTTAGGGTTAGGGTTTGGCATGATCGTT
>NC_044506.1:77500-92500 GCF_902362185.1 Chanos chanos | reverse complement strand
TATTTTAGATGCTATAAATACTCCTCCCCTCCCTTGCTGTCTCTGTCCTTCTCTCCCACGCAGCTCCTTTACATAATTCCAGTAGAACCATCACCCTCTTTCTGTCTCTCTCTCTCACTCTCCACACTCTGACAATGTTTGTTCACTGTGGCAGTATCTGTCTCCTCCTCTTAATATCACTCCTTTCATCCTGCCTTGTAACTCTGTCTGTCTCTCTCTCTCTCTATTCCTGTCTTCATCCTGCCTCATAACTCTGTCTGTCTCTCTCTCTCTCTATTCCTGTCTTCATCCTGCCTCATAACTCTGTCTGTCTCTCTCTCTCTCTATTCCTGTCTTCATCCTGCCTCATAACTCTGTCTGTCTCTCTCTCTCTCTATTCCTGTCTTCATCCTGCCTCATAACTCTGTCTGTCTCTCTCTCTCTCTCTCTCTCTCTCTATTCCTCTCTTCATCCTGCCTCATAACTCTGTCTGTCTCTCTCTCTCTCTATCCCTGTCTTCATCCTGCCTCATAACTCTGTCTGTCTTTCTCTCTCTCTATCCCTGTCTTCATCCTGCCTCATAACTCTGTCTGTCTCTCTCTCTCTCTATTCCTGTCTTCATCCTGCCTCATAACTCTGTCTGTCTGTCTCTCTCTCTATCCCTGTCTTCATCCTGCCTCATAACTCTGTCTGTCTCTCTCTCTCTCTATTCCTGTCCTCATCCTGCCTCATAACTCTGTCTGTCTGTCTCTCTCTCTATTCCTGTCTTCATCCTGCCTCATAACTCTATCTGTCTCTCTCTCTCTCTATTCCTCTACTCTGGCAATACAGCAGCACCCTGCTAAAGAGCCAAGAGGGAAACCTGGGACCAATATGCTCCTGCCAAGCACAAATCTCTCTCTCTCTCTCTCTCTCTCTCCCAGTAGTTCAGAGGCCATGATAAAATAATAACTCGCTGACAGAGCTGTTTGGAAAGAAGCAAAAGTGATGGGTTCCCCAACAGACACAGGACAGAAACACAGTGAAAAACACAGGACAAGAACACAGTGAAAAACACAGGGCAAGAACACAGTGAAAAACACAGGACAAGAATGCAACTGTTTCTCAGACAATGCTCATGAACACTGATGCTCACACAACACTGACACTTGCACTCAACACTGATACTCATGCAACACTCAACACTGACATTCAACATTCAACACTAACACTCAACACTGACACTAAGTACTGACACTCACATTCAATACTGACATTCACAGAACACTTAACACTGACATTCAACATTAAATACTAACACTCAACACTGACACTCATACTCAACACTGAGATTCACACAACACTTGGCACTGACTCACACACTCACCACTGACACTCAACACTGACATTCAACACTGACACTCAACCCAGATGCAACACTCAACACTGACATTAAACACTAACACTCAGCACTGACATTCAACATTCAACACTGACACTCACACAACACTGGCATTCACACAACACTTAACACTAACATTAAAACATTAAACATTCAACACTAACATTAAACACTGACATTCAACATTCAATACTAACACTCAACGCTTGACACTCATACTCAACACTGAGATTCACACAACACTTGGCACTGACTCACACACTCAGCATTCACCACTGACACTCAACACTGACATTCAACACTTACACTCAAAACAGTCAACACTGACACAACACTCAACACTCAAAATACTCATTAGTAACAATAATTCAGTAAACAGAGTTAATAAAATAAAATATATACTTCAAAAAAGTACTTTAAAATAGAATGTAGTCTTACATTATTAGATGCAGATGGGAGGAAGTGTACATTTATGTAACTTTAAAGATAGAGTTTCCTGCACTGTGCTGTCATGCTTCATTATTACAGATCAGTGTTAGGAATGGATTATTGCTGTCAGTGCTTCAGTGTCTTGAGCTGCATCAGGGCTTTTTAATGGGGCATTTTCACAGATATATGTGGATCATTCCAAGCCTGGCTGTTTGGTCTGCAGTGCATAAGGAGTTCTGGATTGTCCAGTTATTTAACTACACATTGTCTTCATATATCAGCTTTCTCACCGTTCAAACTCCTCAAATGCAAAAAGAAAAATACTACAGTTCCCAACCAAAATGTACATTTATGAGCTAGTGTTATGTGTTTATGGTAAAACATCATTGCAGATTGTCTAAGATTGCGTCTATGTAAAACAGTAACCATCCTATATGGTTTCCCCATGCATTATAAAAAGACAATCAGATATCTTATGATTGATTGTAGTTTTATTCAAATAATACGGCATAAGACAACCTCAATAATATTTCACAATTTTTATATCATAAGATGTTTCATAAAAGTTGATCATTTAGATCTCTTCAGATAAGAGTATTACAGCCTCTGTCTTTGTAAAGAGATTGTCTACAGAGCCTTCCTCTGTCTTTGTAAAGAGACTGTCTACAGAGCCTTCCTCTGTCTTTGTAAAGAGACCTGTCTACAGAGCCTTCCTCTGTCTTTGTAAAGAGACCTGTCTACAGAGCCTTCCTCTGTCTTTGTAAAGAGACTGTCTACACAGCCTTCCTCTGTCTTTGTAAAGAGACCTGTCTACAGAGCCTTCCTCTGTCTTTGTAAAGAGACCTGTCTACAGAGCCTTCCTCTGTCTTTGTAAAGAGACCTGTCTACACAGCCTTCCTCTGTCTTTGTAAAGAGACTGTCTACAGAGCCTTCCTCTGTCTTTGTAAAGAGACCTGTCTACAGAGCCTTCCTCTGTCTTTGTAAAGAGACTGTCTACAGAGCCTTCCTCTGTCTTTGTAAAGAGACCTGTCTACAGAGCCTTCCTCTGTCTTTGTAAAGAGACCTGTCTACAGAGCCTTCCTCTGTCTTTGTAAAGAGACCTGTCTACACAGCCTTCCTCTGTCTTTGTAAAGAGACTGTCTACAGAGCCTTCCTCTGTCTTTGTAAAGAGACTGTCTACAGAGCCTTCCTCTGTCTTTGTAAAGAGACCTGTCTACACAGCCTTCCTCTGTCTTTGTAAAGAGACTGTCCACAGAGCCTTCCTCTGTCTTTGTAAAGAGACCTGTCTACACAGCCTTCCTCTGTCTTTGTAAAGAGACCTGTCTACAGAGCCTTCCTCTGTCTTTGTAAAGAGACCTGTCTACAGAGCCTTCCTCTGTCTTTGTAAAGAGACTGTCTACAGAGCCTTCCTCTGTCTTTGTAAAGAGACTGTCTACAGAGCCTTCCTCTGTCTTTGTAAAGAGACCTGTCTACAGAGCCTTCCTCTGTCTTTGTAAAGAGACTGTCTACAGAGCCTTCCTCTGTCTTTGTAAAGAGACTGTCTACAGAGCCTTCCTCTGTCTTTGTAAAGAGACTGTCTACAGAGCCTTCCTCTGTCTTTGTAAAGAGACCTGTCTACAGAGCCTTCCTGCCTTCCTTGGTTGGAATATGAACTTTGTCAATGGCTCACAACTTGTCGTACTTTAAATCTGCTTTTGGATAATTAGACGACATGATTGATTGGACCTTCGAGAGGACAAACTGTTTTACCTCAATAAGTCAGTGAGCAGATGGCCATGTGTGGATAAACATGTTTGCTCATGGGACAGGAGTTGTCCTACAATGACACAGCTGTACTCTGTTCTTCTCCCACATTTACAGGTGGCAATCAAAAAAGGGGGGGGGGGGGGGTTAGGTAACTCTTCTCTAGGAATTTTTGTTTTGCCCTTTCAGTTAGTACCATTTCCTATGCTGGCCAAAAGGATCTATGCTCTAACATGAGGTTCTGGGAATGTCTGTAATGGAACTGCTCAGACACAGACCAGACAGAATGGTTTTTCCACAAACACATACCAGAATAGTTAGTGTGAACATATGAACATATTTTGTTTATGTACATGAGAATTTGCTTAACATTAAACATAAAACTTCTGTCTTTAAAACTCTCTAATAAAAATCCTTTCCTCCTTTAGCCTGTGCAGTGATGACTAAGAGCAAGCACTAAAAAATAGAGAAAGAGAGTTGGATGTGTCTTTATTCCAAATGATGATTCATAGACCTTAGTATATATATGCCTGGAGCACTGCAAACATGACTCACAGGCACACACACATACACACATACACACTCTCTCTCTCTCTCTCTCACACACACACACACATGCACATGCACACTCACTCACTCTCTCTCTCTCTCTCTCTCTCTCTCTCACACACACACACACACACGCACACTCACTCACTCTCTCTCTCTCTCTCACACACACACACTCCCTCTCTCTCTCTCCCTCTCTCACACACACACACTCCCTCTCTCTCTCTCTCTCTCTCTCTCTCTCTCTCACACACACACACACACCCGCACACTCACTCACTCTCTCTCTCCCTCTCACACACACACACACACACTCCCTTTCTGTCTCTCTCTCTCACACACACACACCTGACACTTCACCTGTCCTGGGTGAGTGAAATGTGTATATATATATATATATATATATATATATATATATATATATATGGACTAAAAATACAGTAATCACTTGAGTACTAATAGTAGTGTATTCACACTAATGTTCTGTATTTACACTAACACTACAGTATTTACACTAACACTACTCTATCCACACTATCACTTCAGTATTCACAAGACTGCACTCATGCTACTATATGCACACTAACACTATCACACTCACACTAACACTACTAAAACCAACACTAACAATACCACTACTGCATTCACACTAACACTACTGCACTCACACTAACAAAACCAATACTAACATTAACACTACTGCACTCACATTAACACTAATAAAAACAACACTGACACTCACACTAACATGAATAAAACCAACAGTAACCCTAACACTACTGCACTCACAATAACACTCATAAAACCAACACTAACACTACTGCACTCACAATAACACTAATAAAACCAACACTAACATTAACACTACTGCACTCACAATAACACTAATAAAACCAACACTAACACTACTGCACTCACAATAACACTAATAAAACCAACATTAACACTACTGCACTCACAATAACACTAATAAAACCAACACTAACATTAACACTACTGCACTCACAATAACACTAATAAAACCAACACTAACATCAACACTACTGCACTCACAATAACACTAATAAAACCAACACTAACACTGAAGGCTGATTTATACTTCTGCGTAGGCTCTATGCGGAGACTGTGGCGGAGCCTACAGGAGTGGCCTATGCTGTTGTAAGCATTTATACTTGTGCACTGGTGTGCCTGCGTCGCGCTATAATTACATCGCCAAAATGCTAGTTTGTGGTGGGGTTTCTATGCCACTGTGTTGCTTTTCTTCATGTATTGCAAACGATAGCGAGAATAATGTTAAATAAAAAGTCAGAATTCAGTCTTTGCAAAGCAATATCTGTAAAACAAGTTTTGCGCTCCAAAGAAGGGCAAGTTTCTAAACTTTGAAGGACAAACAAACAGAGCTGTAAAAATAACGCATGCTCAGTCCACCATTTTGCCGAAAACAGTTGCGACTGAAACTGAGCAGATCATGTTGGAGTTGGAGCTAATAAACGCATTTACTTCTACTGAAATTACCGCAACATGGAAAACATGGAAGTCATTGGAGGAGATGGCGTGTATGACCATTGCACCGACTGAGGAAGAAGGAGGGTTATACTACCCAGCGGACCAATCACAGTTGCTCTGGTCTGCTTCGACTCGCATTGCTGTAACGCGTAGTTACATTCCTCGGGAGGTGCGCGTCAGGCTTCGGCGTAGGCTACACAGCTACGCAGAGCCTATGCCGTACCTACGCTGTAGATTTGACACAGATGTATAAATTAACACTACTGCACTCACATTAACACTAATTCAGTCCAATTCAATTTTATTAATATAGTGCTTTACAAAGGACCTTGTCACAAGGCTGCTTTATGGGATACTGGACCGGATAGACCCACACTACCTCTCACGCCACAGTCTCTGTGAAGCTTAGAAAACTCTTTTCGCCTGCATTCTCATGCCTAAATGACAGTGTTCAAAAGGATCTACCATCAGATTACGAGTCAGCCATGTTAAGGAAACAGATTACGCTCTCTTTTGCTATTTCATTTTTTCTCGTGCTCATCAAGTAAGACGAGGAATTGCATCTTGTTAGCACTTGTTAGGTGATTCTTTACATTTGTTAAAACCTCTTTGTATTATAAAAGGCACCACACACATCTAATGGAACTGAATATGCATCTATAGTGAAGGTTGGAGAGTCTTAGTATGGGCAAAAGGAACTTTAGAGATTCCTACATGAGATCATATAGAGGCTATACACATATATTCTTTCATCAGACCAAACCTGGGCTGCCCAGCCATTCTCTACACACCGCCAGGGCCCTCTTCTCCCACACTTAGTCAAATCTAATATATGTGTACCTTGGATGAACTTTTTGGAAACAACAGGTTTTTACATCTGTTAGATCTTCAGTATACACATCACTGTATGTAGAGGCGGGGCCGATCCGATCTAATATCAGTACTGGGTGCCGATTCTGACGTAATTCACTCGTAATAACCCTAACCCTAACCCTAACCCTAGTTCAGTTTGGAACATAAGTTATATTAACAGTTAGTGTAAGATTAAATTAGAATTTATTTACACATTTTGCCACATTCTGACAAGTATTTTAGCAACACTGCTGTGTGCTTATCAGGGTTTCCGTGAGGATTTTTTCCTGCCAGTCCGGAAAGAATTTATTTTACAATCTGAAACTTACCGGTCATGTTTCAATAAGAGTCCTTGTTACAAGCGCAAATATAATGTACACCTAGGTTGACAAAAGAATGACAACAACTTCAAATCAGTTTGACGCCACTTCTAGGTATAAGTAGGTCAAACCGGCGCGGCGCTTCTAGTGTTAATGAACAGTAACAATTAAGCAAAACGAACTGTAATGATTGAGCAAAACCTTAACATTAGTCGCTAAAATGTAGGCTATTACAAAACATCTGTAACCTGTAACACCTGAAAGTCCTCTGCTGCCGACATGAAACGAAACATGTCCAATGTGTCTTTGCAGCTTACAATGCTGTTAATAGGCTGTTTGTTTTGCCGTCAAAACACAAATGTCCTGTTTAGAGGTAGCCTTCATGGCGACATTTTGTATGAGACATTTTGATTGGCAAGATTTAAATGTACTGGTTTTCTATAAATGCTATTGTGCAAAACCTTATGTGCGTATGTTTGTGTATGTGTGTGTGTGAGGGGGGGCAGGGGTGGGGCTGCCCCTCTGACCATCTGTGCACGTCACTGCTTAAGCTGCAACTTAACTACTAGTGCGTAAAGTGCTCCTTAACCAAAATATTGTTGCATGTAATGGCGTTTTTTATCATTTCAACCCAATCAACGGCACCACACCATATAAACAGGAAATACGGCATTTTCGACATTTGCTGTGCATAGTAGCCTGCATAAGTCATTGTGCTGATTCTGGGAAAAGGCCTACGGCTGTCCACTTTGCAATAATTATCATAGACAGTTTTTCCTCTTTTAATCTTTCATACAAGCCTGTTGATAGCTGCCTGGCTGCCCCACGTGAATGTACCCTGATAGGTGCGTGTCTTACAAGGGTGGCAGTGTATTTCACAATAAAATAGGTAACATGTTCATTTCTTGTGTGTATTCATTTTGTACCAATGTACATTTGCTCATTCACTGGGCTTTGTGGAATGTGCTCTCTCTCGCGGTGCTGAAGGTTGTCTAGCAACAAATTTTCACTGAATTAACAGAGTAACTTTAATTGAACAACTAACAAAAGAGCCAACCAGAGTTGCAAACCGTAACATTGAAACTACGTAACATTGAAAGTACATAACATTGAAACTACAAAGAAACAATAAGAGTCAAGTTAACATTATAACAATAGTAACAGAAAAGTTATCAAGGTTCACCTTTAGCTGATTTATTACCATAATCTTTGGTGTAACAGTGTTCAAATTGGCAATACCAAAACTGTGTTCTGCCAGCCTGTCAACTCCGTTGCTAGCATTAGCGTATTAGCGTTTTTTTCTCTCTTTTTTTTATGGTAGACATTGCAACATAGTGCTGATTTACGTTCGAACAAGGTAAAGATCGAACTTACGCTCTGCTGGTGCAACCGGCTGCAGGACTTCATGTTAGCCAGTATCACTATCGGTATCAGCAGATATCCAAATTCAGGTAATGGAATCAGATCGGAACTTAAAAAAAAAGTGGATCGGGTGCATCTCTAACTGTATGTTTCCTGTTTTATGTTCAGTGTGGGAAAATACTGCACCAAAATTATTCATAGTAACTATTTGATTTATCTAAACACAGTTTTACATTGTGTCGAATACTGAAATGAGATTATCTATCTATTTGTAACCCTAGCAATACATTTCTCTCTATTCTTCCAAGTATGCAGTGCCTTTTATTATCACTGACCAGCTACTCTTCCACAATAAGTACAGGGTTAGAATGACATATTCTATAACTACACTACCATCTACAGTCCACAGAAATGTGATGTTAGATTGTGTTACTTCAGTGAATTAGAGCCCATTACCCTCTCTGGCAGTATTTAAACTTTAAATGGATTAACATGCAGGACTGTTCATTTTCCCATGTAGTCCCACCTACACTGACTAAATAGATGGAGCAGAGGAGGGTGCAAAGCTATTGTGAGTCCTGGATTCTGTAATAACATTATTAACACTTCCTTGGGCTACGTGTGGCCTTCTCACACTGCAGTTACTGAAATAATTTACAAAGACAATAAGTTAGATGAAATAAACTGAGTAAAATAAAACTGAATTTATTTCTTCTCCCTAAATCACAATTACCAATAAATCTAATATTTCTCCCTGCACAGTAGGTGGTCTTAGCATGTTCTGTAGACTATCCCAGTATAACAGAATATCTGCACCATTAGGATGTGGCTGAGTGGGGTGAGTGCTCATTGGTGCAGACTGGTCTCATGGGTATTAAAAGCTGGATCATGATTGGGTCATGATGCAAATCCCTTGTTGCATGTGAGTGATAACAACATATCCATCACAGCAACAATACGTTAGCACTGGAATGCTCTACCAGTTTGCTGCCGTACAATGCTTCTTTGAACTTTTTAAGAACATGTGTAGAGACGTGAAAGAGATGAGTGGGTGTTTTAGGCAAGTGTCAGTTAAGAATGAGTGACAGGTCTGTCAGAGGCTAAACTGCAGGCTTCCTTGTGGTAAAATGAAGAGGATGAATGATTTTCTGGAGAGCGATTGAGTCCGTGGTGGTAAGATTAATGATGAACAGGACACAGATCTTCTCTTAAAATGCACATTTCATCACACATGTCCTTAAGGTTTATATTGATTTAATTTCAGGTATTTCACTCTTGTTTAAAACTGTCTCTCCTTTCTCTCAGTCTTTTTCAACAGTATATTGTATTCTGAATTCCATCTCTTTGTTTGGTCTCCATGGCAACGGATCCAAGTGCTTCCATTTCAGCTGCAAAAAGATACTGCCACACAGAAGTGAAGAATAAAATACAGAACATCCATCTATGGCACATACTGTCTCTCCCCTATAGCTGACTCTTACGTCTAATACAATACTACTACTACTACACACACACACACACACACTATAACACATCCATACTCATATAATCACACATCAGTCTGGGAATGTGAGGACAATCTGGTCATGTACCTTTGCATATCAGATTTTGACCATGCATGTAAAGCACTGCAACCAGCCATCAGAACAAGCCCCAAAATCGAATTCCCTGAGGAAATGGTTAGTGGAGTTTATTTGAATCTACTGTTATTGCCACTTATATAATGACACGTCCATTTCAATTGCATTGCGCGTATGTAATGGCTGTGCACATGCATGTCTCTATTCAGAATGTAAATGCAATGTCAAACTGAAGTGTGTATGTGTGGGTGGGAATTGCTCCTAGTCAAGCTATCTCTACTACATACTCAGGGAGAGAGAGGGTGGTAGAGAGAGAGAGAAAGTATGTGTGTGGGTGTACTAGAGGTTCACTTTAGCTCTGGGCCTTTCTGTTTGTCTCTTTTATTTGTCTCACTGTAAACTCAGATTCATTTGAGGAAAAAAAAAAGTATATGCTTGATAAAAATGACAAATTATCTTAAAGCTCTGTGTGATTCTGTCCTCTCTACAAGAATGTTAGTGTCATTACTCTCTGTGTTAAAGTCACACTGACTTCACACAGAGAGAGCAACATGAGGCACAAAGACAATGACCACTTTCTCAACTCTAACACAAATATGAATTTATTTTCAATATTAATATCTGCAGACATACGGTTGACTTCGGAATGTGGGGTTCATAAAAAATTAATAATACTTCTCTCCTGCTGATAATCAACAAGGGAAACAAAATTAAAACTGAGAGGAGAAAAGACTGAACCAGTGGATATATAATATACCAAGACTTAGCCTGTTGTAGCCCACTGCATGTATGTGACAGCTACAGTTCTGGGTATGAGAACCAGACATGTGTTAAGCACTGTAAGTACTACACAGTCTAACGTTCCTATAATATGAAGAGAGAGGACTTCTGGGAGAAAGTAGGTGGGTCCTATATACTCAGAATGTTGTTACTGGAAACTGTGGAAACTCCCTTAAAAGTAATATTACTCTTCAGACTCAAACTGATGGTTGGGCTACAGATAAATGTTTGCATGTTACCCTTTACAGGTGAAAGCTTAGTGCGGAAACTCAAATGGAAAGGTCATGGTAATATGTTGGAAGGACTCTCTGTATTGACAAGCAAACTATCAGGCTTTATCAAATAATGACAAATATTTTGACCTTCTGACATGCAACCATCACCCATGTAAATGTAGACAATGTTTCTGGTCAACTGTGGCTGGCACCGTCCCTGTATTACACACACCAGTATACTGTCCCCATATTACACACACACCAGAACACTGTCCCCATATTACACACACACCAGAACACTGTCCCCATATTACACACACACCAGAACACTGTCCCCATATTACACACACACCAGAACACTGTCCCCATTTTACACACACACCAGAACACTGTCCCCATATTACACACACACCAGAACACTGTCCCCATATTACACACACACCAGAACACTGTCCCCATATTACACACACACCAGAACACTGTCCCCATATTACACACACACCAGTATACTGTCCCCATATTACACACACACCAGAACACTGTCCCCATATTACACACACACCAGAACACTGTCCCCATATTACACACACACCAGAACACTGTCCCCATATTACACACACACCAGTATACTGTCCCCATATTACACACACACCAGAACACTGTCCCCATATTACACACACACCAGAACACTGTCCCCATATTACACACACACCAGAACACTGTCCCCATATTACACACACACCAGCACACTGTCCCCATTTTACACACACACCAGCACACTGTCCCCATATTACACACACACCAGCACACTGTCCCCATATTACACACACACCAGTATACTGTCCCCATATTACACACACACCAGTATACTGTCCCCATATTACACACACCAGTATACTGTCCCTATATTACACACACCAGTATACTGCTCCCTTTAGTACATCTGTTTCACAGACTATTGGAACAGAGGCGCCATGTCAAAATGACTGTAAATAAGTTATACATTTTAAGTTATGTTAACCAGGACACATTTACAAACTCATTTTCTCACCACAAAACAAAGTCATCTGGCTGTGTGTCTTAAATGTTTGTGTCTTCATAGCACTGCTAAGCCCAAAACCACAGACTCATTAAGTAGCAGACACAGCAAACAAAATGCAAATCACATATTCTCAATGGATCCACTTAAAAGTGTCTCAAGATCAGCTAATGTGTGTTGGGTTAGGGTTAGGGTTAGCTCAGCTAATGTGTGTTGGGTTAGGGTTAGGGTTAGCTCAGCTAATGTGTGTTGGGTTAGGGTTAGGGTTAGCTCAGCTAATGTGTGTTGGGTTAGGGTTAGCTCAGCTAAGGTGTGTTGCCATATTTGCATACAAGCTCATCTGTATTTGTTCAGCGGTATGACTGTCCAGTATCATACCAATAGGTCACAGTGGTATGACAGTCCAGTATCATGCCAATAGGTCACAGTGGTATGACTATCCAGTATCATACCAATAGGTCACAGTGGTATGACTGTCCAGTATCATGCCAATAGGTCACAGTGGTATAACTATCCAGTATCATACCAGTATGTCACAGTGGTATGACTATCCAGTATCATACCAGTATGTCACAGTGGTATGACTGTCCAGTATCATACCAGTATGTCACAGTGGTATGACTGTCCAGTATCATGCCAATAGGTCACAGTGGTATGACTGTCCAGTATCATACCAACAGGTCACAGTGGTATGACTATCCAGTTATTCTACCTGTGGGCAGAGCCTTGAGCTCATAGGTGGTACATAGCATAACCATCAGCATTTGTTGAGGTAAAATTATGTCACCAATGTGCAAGTGATGTGCAACATACAATGTTCACAGACTAAGACCTCAATAATGACAACCAGAAGAAATCATAGGTAATTAAGCAGTTCAGTTTCTCACATTCTGACACTGTATCACTATGGTTCATACAGGAGAGCGACACATTTCAGTTAAGACCCAAAGGACAACTGTGTAAGATACGTCTGTGTCTAATTGGTTTATTTGGCAGTGTACATACATCTTGATAGTCTATTCTAAACATGAACACCAGAGTAACAAACTGTAGTAAATGGAAAGTGTAGAGTTGTGGTAAATGTGGGAATTGCTGTGAATATTCACTTGAGGAAGAAGTGGACTTACCAAGAGTTTTTGGGGGCTTTCAGAGCTGAGCTGCCATCCTTGTGTTAGTTCTTTACTTTGCTGATTTTGCTATGCTGAGAGTGTCTTCGCGTAGGGAGCTCCAGACAGGCCATTTACAGTTTTCTCATTTTGTCCCACAACTCATTTTCTCCATTCTCAGCTTCTGACACATTTTTATCTTGTGAAACTGTCTTTGTATGCTCAGTAAAACAGAATAACCTTCTAAGGAGGTTTGTCCTTGCTAGAGTCCGTTCTCTAACAGGGCGTAGATTAAGCACAGCTATTTCAAAGTGGTCATCAACATGTTAAGAGCTTGGAGCACAGTACGAATGCTTTAATTTGTATAGACCCTGTGAGCAGATTGTTTAGTGGAGAGAATATGAACGAGGCTCTTGTCAAAAGTTGATGGGAAGCTAGTAATATTTTTACACCGTTGATAATCTTTTATTTTTGGGAAACTCAGTAAAATAAAGACAGACCAGGGTGATTAAAACGTGTTTGTCCGGACACAAGCGTTTTCTACGATTTTAGATCATGCAAATACTGAAATTTATTCGGTAATTTTAAACAAACGACAAATAACAACAATTAGCCAGTATCCGCAAGATGTCTTAAGAAGGCAAATTGTTAGACAACATTCTTTTAAAAGTCTCTGTTATAACAGCTCACGAAAATTAGGCTCTCTCTTAGTACACCACCCGTCCGTTTTGCGCAGCGGCTGTGTCGCTGTGAGCAATCCGACCAATAGCTCCGTAGTCTCGGCCTCTCGTTTAGCTTTTTTCCTGGACTCTTCTCCTCCCGTTGTCTCGCTAGCGTCCAAATGAATCGTATTCTCACAACCGTTTCCTCGGTAACTTACAGAATCCACGCTGAGGTTGAATTCTCTCATGTTTTGGTCGTGTTTTTATTTTTTTTTCCTCAGCGATTATTACTTGGAATAGAAACAGCAGCCGGCGGTTTCAAATGGACTCGGGCTTTAGTGTACACACAGCAATTAAAGTTTTTCGTCCCCTGTGTGAACATAAAATCGTATATGGCAAATTGGCTATTTTCTGAAGACAGCCATTTTCTCCAGCTGATTATTACAGATGCACGCCTCTTAGTTCCGATAATAATAGCCGACCAAGCCACACATCCCTGGGTGAGGATTTATGCCAACTGTAATATCCTCCCCACTGCTGCGTTAGTCAAGAGAGACATGCGACCAACGCCGACCTGCAGCAATTCACTACAGCATCTCGACTTCTCGACTGAAATTCCTTCTTCAATCGAAGCTTGGTTTCCTTAAAACTGCAGTCTTCTCTCTAAGAAAATCTGCAATATTCCATGGCGCATTCAAATGACCTGACTGATGAAATGAAAGCTATATTTATACAGGAAAGCGAATTGTTTAAGACATAACTTTAGGATTTTTCAAAGATTACAGCGCGTTATATGCAACAGCGCGTTTTACTGAGAAATGCATGGTGAGAGGCGCGTTGCTTTCTACATGTTCCTAGCGTTTCCATTCACGACCGCTTTTTGCCTCATGACGAATGGGGAAGATAGCATCCCCCAACACTCACACACACACTCATGAACACGACTGCGCGGGAACGAGAGCGCATGCACACGCACATGGGCGCGCGCGCGCGCGCACACACACACACACACACACACACACACAGTATTTATGGTAAAATACAGTGCAAATTAGAAAGATCTTTGCAGTGCTTCTCAGTGGATTTTCAGTTAAGCCAGTTGTGCAACATTAGTAACTCTTGGGCTTCTCTGAAAAGCAACATGTCTGGAGCTGTTCAACAGAATCCAGAGACAGCACAAACCATGCTCTCAACTTACTGATGGATATTATGCTCTTGTCTGTAACCTCATTTACAACAACCTTATACATGGAAGCACTATGACAAGCTAATAAAGCATAGACCGCTTGCAAGACACTGACCTTTTTGACAAATGAATGTTTGCGGTTCTGTATTTGTGTGTGTTTGAGTTGAAAGCTGCTAACACCCTATTTATACCACAATGGTTTGGTCCAGAAGAGCCTGCATTATTAAATGATTCTGCAAGGAATCTTCCAATGTGTAAACAGAGGGTGAAACAATAAGCATTTCCTGTTTCCATGACAACATATCCCCATT
>NC_044506.1:0-72500 GCF_902362185.1 Chanos chanos | reverse complement strand
GTCAGACTCAGTCTAATAATGTGTCCCTATGTGATTTTTGCATGTGCATGTATGTGTTTCTGTGTCTGTGTGTGAAAGTGTATGTATGGGGTTTGTGTGTGTGTGTGTGTGTGTGCGTGTGTGTGTGTGTGTGTGTGTATGTGTGCGCGTGCGTGCGCACATGTAGTGTGTGTGTGTGTACATGCAGTGTGATTGAGTGTGTGTGTGTGTGTGTGTGTGTATGCAGTGTGAGAGTGTGTGAGTCTGTGTGTGTGTGTTTTTCTAACCGGATTCAGGATGAGGTCGTCCCTCCACTGGTACACTGACGGTCCTGCGGAGTAGTTTCTTCCGCTGAGATGCTGGGCAACGTTCTGCGGAGCAACGCTCGTTCCTGAGCAGGGGATGAATCTAAAAGGACACAGACCACATGTCTGAATCAGTATATATGCATGCACAACTTAGACTCATGTATGGACACACTACTGCATTTCTTCAAAACTGAACCTGCATACAAACCCACAAACACCTTGGATTCCAAAGAATTCTGCAGTTTATCAAACAGGGCGGACAGAGACACTCTGGTTTGTCAGGACACTGGACTCTCCTCATTACTTAACAGCTCAGCGAATTAACTCATAAACTGAGCCCTACAAACAGTGTAGTGTAGAATCAGAAACCTCATTCACAGAACCCTACATGTGCAAACAAATATTGCGAATCATTTTAACTGTAACTGTTAACTTATGTGCACATTTCTTTTTGTGTATTATCAAATAAAAGTATATATATAGATAGATAGATATTATGTTTTTATTGTAGTGTAGTGTAATATAAATAATACACAGACAGTGGGCAATTTGTTATTTTTTTAACAAGGGGGATGGCCCAATGGCCACTGACATTTCTCTGTAGGGTATTTAGGGGGATGGCAGGTTAACAAGGGGGATGCATTTTAGTGACTTTGCTGACAAGGGGGATGGCATCCCCCCTCATTCCCCTACAAATCGCCTACTGATTATAGATGAATAAGTAATGTAATGTAATGTAATGTAAATGTAATATAATATAAATATAACATGAGCATGTACTATAAACACACATATAGTAAATGTAGATATGAATGAAAGTAATATAAATAAGAAATGTAATATAAACCTGATATATTATGTGTAATATAAACAAGTAATAAGAACAAATGGTATAAATAATAAATGTAGTATAAACATAAACATAATCTAAATATAATGTAATATATAGATGTAGTATAGGCATATATCTACAACCAACTATACATCTGTACCCCTCTGTACTATCTGTACAACTACAAACATATAAACATATGGGCAGGATGTGTTTATTTGTCAGGTGTTTCAGGTGATTTGGGGGTGCAGCCCCCGAGAAACATCCCCATTTAGCACCCGGACCGCCTGAGGGAAGAAGCTCCTCCTTGAGCCTCTTAGTGTTGGTCCTCAGGCTGCGGTATCTTTTGCCTGACCTCAGCACTGAGAACAGGTTGTGGTCCGTGTGACTGGAGTCCTTAACTATCCTCCCTGCCCTCCCTTGCTGGAGGCTCTCGATAGTGCCTGCATAGAATGTGTTGAGCAGCTGTGGGAGGAGCCTGAACCAGGCGGTGCAGGAAGTAGAGGCGCTACCGTGCCTTCACTGTCAGATTGTCTATGTGGTTTGTCCATGTCAAGTCCTCGGTGAGCTGGACACCAAGGTACCTCACCCCCTCCACTAGAGCCCCACTTAGTTAAGTTAAGTCTCTGTGATTGCACACACACACTGTGAACAGCGAGCAGTGAATTTGTCTCTGCATTTAACCCATCCAACACACCGGTAGTGAACACACAATTTATGTATGTAGATCGTTAATTTATCATATAAAATTGCAGGTAACTTAAGACAGAAGGTTTCAATGTTATGTCATCTAGTATCACTGATAAATGCTGAGTAAGGGTAACAGCATGTAGCCTAGCATGTCCTGAACACCGAAGCTGTTATCTGGAAGTTTGATCATGAAAACGAGTGTTCTTGCTGGTAATACAGAGTAGTACCAGGATGCAACTGAATCTCTATTGTTGGACATACTTACATGGGCACAAATGCAGGATCAGCCACATAAATAAGTAGCCTACCACAGATAACCAGCTACCGGCTGTAAGATGGTGATACCCGTATTTCTAATGTGCAGGCAGAAGCCACTGCGGAGAGATGGTGCCAATTCATGATAAACATGCGATGCTACTGATATAACAATGTTATGTTGAAGCATTTATACCCAGTACTGCTAGTTATGCTATATCTTGTGAAATGCTGTAATTGAATCTTTCCCGTCTAAGCCAGATTATTAGTGTTTAAGTAAGTAAGATATATATTGCTAGCAAAGTGCAGCTGTGCCTTGCTATTACTTTGCATTTTAGGGTTGCTTAATATTTGTCATGTAATAATTGTGTTGAACTCTCATGTTTGTAGAGCCATACATGTGCATTAAAGAAAACTAAGAGTGGCAACTGGACACCTATGTTGCATTCTTGCCAAATGCCCGGAGTGGTCACAGCTATCCCGAATCACACCATAAATAGACTCAATCTTTAGTATGAATTCTGAACACTTAGTATACTTTCTTAGTTTAAACAGTGTTTTTTTTTTCACTTTAGGTTTTTCCACATTATGTAAACAGATTTTTTTTTTTTATTTTAAAGCTAGTAAAAGAATAATTATTCACGCAGTAAAGCGATATTAGAGCTGTATATTGCCTGTTGTTTCTCATAGAAGGTATTTTCAAACAAATTCATTATGATTCCCTTTAAGTAGTTCTGTTATTGCAACTGCCAAATATGATAAATGAATATCGGCCCAAAATATTGGCCAAATATTGGTTATCGGCCATCCTAAGCCATCAGATATCGATATCAGTATCAGCCATAAAAAATGCATATCAGTCGACCCCTAGAAAACTGGAGTGAGCTTAGGACATGCCCTGGGATGGCGTCTGGAGCACATGCCTTTCATGGATTTACTCCTTTAAACACCCACCCTATGTCTCCAGTCATCAGGCCCATGATTGAGGAAGTGGTGCGTGCATTAACAGCCTTGCAGATGGATCGATCCACCAATGGCTTCTAATTAGGGAAAACGTTGACTGTGGTGACAGGTACAGTCTCCCTATCAGAAGATGTGTGTAGCTGAGCACTGCTTCCGTAAACACATCAATGTCGCCATCAGAGCTGTGTCAGAACATCTCCCAGTCCACGTCATCCAGAGCAACCTGCAGTGCGGCCTCTGATTGGATGGTTCAGCACCTGACTTCGAGTGTCACCGGCTCTTCCCTCCTCATCCTTTGTTTATACGCCAGCATTAGCAGAATAGCAGGGTGGTGCGACCCTAACCCTAACCCTATACCTCACCAAGTGCTTCTGTGGAGACGGCTTTATTTGAGTCTTGATGCTGTGTGTAGCAGTGATGCAGGGACCTCTCCCCCCTGGTGCTACATGTGATGTGTTGGAAAAAGTCAGGTAAAACTTTTTTAGGTTTGATTTGTTAATGTCCCCCATGATGATCAGCGCAGCATCTGGATTAGCTGACTGAAATGAGCAGATGTCCTTGTACAGAATTGTGAGTGCTGTATCTGTGTTTGCCTGTGGTGGAATACAAACATTGACAATTATAGATGAGGTGAATTCCCTTTGAAGATAAAAGAGCTAATATTTCAGAGCCAGGTATTCCAGGTCGGGTGACCAAGAGTGCGAGAGCCAGTTGACGTTCCCCTCACTGCATCATCTCCCATTCACCATAATGCCCACTCCGCCACCTCTGGTTTTACCCAAGTCCTCCGTCCTGTCCTTGCAGTGTACGGGGAATCCAGGCAGCCGTACAGTGTGGTCCGGCATCATTGGGGTGAGCCATGTCTCCATGAGGCGTAGGATACTGCAGCCTCTGAAATCCCGCTGCAACCTGATACCGAGCCTAAGTTCATCCAGTTTGTTTTCCAGGATTGGATGCTTGCTAACAGGATGGTGGGAAGCGGTGTCCTGTGTGCCCAGGCCTGCAGCCTGTTCCACACACCAGTGCACTTCCCCTGGTGCTTCCTCCTCCAGAGCCTGGGCGGAAACAGGCTTTTGTTCTCCTGGCCTCTGAGGAGCTCTGGAGGCCAGTCTGAGCCGGGGTGAAAGTCCTTATAAAAACGGTGAGTACAATTAATTCCATAAGCTAGTGAGATTTCCCAGCCGTCTGTGATAAGTCCCTGAATATTTTGCGCAAAATAAGTGGGGAAAAATAGACATAAGACAAAGTACTTGTCATGGGGGCACAAACGCAGGACTCCGTCATAGGCAGTGCCGTCTAAATCCAGAATTTTGAATTCTCTCTCTCTCTCTCTCTCTCTCTCTCTCTCTTTCACATGAAACCAGGTGAAATAATTAAGGTGTCAGAGTTATATAGTCACAGTATTTCTGTATTTCCTTTGAATTTTTGGATTTATGTAAAAGCAACAAATGACTCACTGTTTTGGGAAATAACCCTTTTTTTAATCATTCCGGTGTTTTATTCAGTGCCTTTACAGTTCATTCTAAATTCTGTAAAATTCAGTTTGGAATCTCAGCCAAAAACAGTGATGGCAGGGACCTGTACTAAAGATCTAATTCCACACATTCACTGCATCTTATTAGACAGAAAGAAATTAAGTTTGTGTAAGTGTGTAAGTCTGCTCATAGATCAACTAAGCATAATGTTGAATAACTACTCCCTCATGTGGCCAAGCATAGAAGAACAAAAAGGTATGGTCTCTCTCTCTCTCTCTCTCTCTCTCTCTCTCTCTCTCTCTCATGAAACCAAGTAAAATCATTCAGGTGTCAGTCAGACTTATATAGTCATGGTATTTCTGTATTTCTCAGTTACTTTGGTTAAAATTTCACATAACCGATGCTAAAAAGGCCTCTTAATGCCTGAATGCAAAAAAACTTTACAAAAAATAACTTTCAGAACAATATCAGCTTTACTGATTGTGTGTTGGCGGGGTGTTGGTGTGAGTTAGCTGACTGTGTGTTGGTGAGGTGTTGGTTGACTGTGTGTTAGTGGGATGTTGCTGTATTAGTTGACTGTGTGTTGGTAGGACTGTGTTAGTTGACCGTGTGTTAGTGGTGTGTCGGTGTGTGTTAGCTGACTGTGTGTTGGTGAGGTGTTGGTTGACTGTGTGTTAGTGGGATGTTGCTGTATTAGTTGACTGTGTGTTGGTAGGACTGTGTTAGTTGATCGTGTGTTAGTGGTGTGTCGGTGTGTGTTAGCTGACTGTGTGTTGGTGAGGTGTTGGTTGACTGTGTGTTAGTGGGATGTTGCTGTATTAGTTGACTGTGTGTTGGTAGGACTGTGTTAGTTGACCGTGTGTTAGTGGTGTGTCGGTGTGTGTTAGCTGACTGTGTGTTGATGAGGTGTTGGTTGACTGTGTGTTAGTGGGATGTTGCTGTATTAGTTGACTGTGTGTTGGTAGGACTGTGTTAGTTGACCGTGTGTTAGTGGTGTGTCGGTGTGTGTTAGCTGACTGTGTGTTGGTGAGGTGTTGGTTGACTGTGTGTTAGTGGGATGTTGCTGTATTAGTTGACTGTGTGTTGGTAGGACTGTGTTAGTTGATCGTGTGTTAGTGGTGTGTCGGTGTGTGTTAGCTGACTGTGTGTTGGTGAGGTGTTGGTTGACTGTGTGTTAGTGGGATGTTGCTGTATTAGTTGACTGTGTGTTGGTAGGACTGTGTTAGTTGATCGTGTGTTAGTGGTGTGTCGGTGTGTGTTAGCTGACTGTGTGTTGGTGAGGTGTTGGTTGACTGTGTGTTAGTGGGATGTTGCTGTATTAGTTGACTGTGTGTTGGTAGGACTGTGTTAGTTGACCGTGTGTTAGTGGTGTGTCGGTGTGTGTTAGCTGACTGTGTGTTGGTGAGGTGTTGGTTGACTGTGTGTTAGTGGGATGTTGCTGTATTAGTTGACTGTGTGTTGGTAGGACTGTGTTAGTTGATCGTGTGTTAGTGGTGTGTCGGTGTGTGTTAGCTGACTGTGTGTTGGTGAGGTGTTGGTTGACTGTGTGTTAGTGGGATGTTGCTGTATTAGTTGACTGTGTGTTGGTAGGACTGTGTTAGTTGACCGTGTGTTAGTGGTGTGTCGGTGTGTGTTAGCTGACTGTGTGTTGGTGAGGTGTTGGTTGACTGTGTGTTAGTGGGATGTTGCTGTATTAGTTGACTGTGTGTTGGTAGGACTGTGTTAGTTGACCGTGTGTTAGTGGTGTGTCGGTGTGTGTTAGCTGACTGTGTGTTGATGAGGTGTTGGTTGACTGTGTGTTAGTGGGATGTTGCTGTATTAGTTGACTGTGTGTTGGTAGGACTGTGTTAGTTGATCGTGTGTTAGTGGTGTGTCGGTGTGTGTTAGCTGACTGTGTGTTGGTGAGGTGTTGGTTGACTGTGTGTTAGTGGGATGTTGCTGTATTAGTTGACTGTGTGTTGGTAGGACTGTGTTAGTTGACCGTGTGTTAGTGGTGTGTCGGTGTGTGTTAGCTGACTGTGTGTTGGTGAGGTGTTGGTTGACTGTGTGTTAGTGGGATGTTGCTGTATTAGTTGACTGTGTGTTGGTAGGACTGTGTTAGTTGATCGTGTGTTAGTGGTGTGTCGGTGTGTGTTAGCTGACTGTGTGTTGGTGAGGTGTTGGTTGACTGTGTGTTAGTGGGATGTTGCTGTATTAGTTGACTGTGTGTTGGTAGGACTGTGTTAGTTGATCGTGTGTTAGTGGTGTGTCGGTGTGTGTTAGCTGACTGTGTGTTGGTGAGGTGTTGGTTGACTGTGTGTTAGTGGGATGTTGCTGTATTAGTTGACTGTGTGTTGGTAGGACTGTGTTAGTTGATCGTGTGTTAGTGGTGTGTCGGTGTGTGTTAGCTGACTGTGTGTTGGTGAGGTGTTGGTTGACTGTGTGTTAGTGGGATGTTGCTGTATTAGTTGACTGTGTGTTGGTAGGACTGTGTTAGTTGATCGTGTGTTAGTGGTGTGTCGGTGTGTGTTAGCTGACTGTGTGTTGGTGAGGTGTTGGTTGACTGTGTGTTAGTGGGATGTTGCTGTATTAGTTGACTGTGTGTTGGTAGGACTGTGTTAGTTGATCGTGTGTTAGTGGTGTGTCGGTGTGTGTTAGCTGACTGTGTGTTGGTGAGGTGTTGGTTGACTGTGTGTTAGTGGGATGTTGCTGTATTAGTTGACTGTGTGTTGGTAGGACTGTGTTAGTTGACCGTGTGTTAGTGGTGTGTCGGTGTGTGTTAGCTGACTGTGTGTTGGTGAGGTGTTGGTTGACTGTGTGTTAGTGGGATGTTGCTGTATTAGTTGACTGTGTGTTGGTAGGACTGTGTTAGTTGATCGTGTGTTAGTGGTGTGTCGGTGTGTGTTAGCTGACTGTGTGTTGGTGAGGTGTTGGTTGACTGTGTGTTAGTGGGATGTTGCTGTATTAGTTGACTGTGTGTTGGTAGGACTGTGTTAGTTGATCGTGTGTTAGTGGTGTGTCGGTGTGTGTTAGCTGACTGTGTGTTGGTGAGGTGTTGGTTGACTGTGTGTTAGTGGGATGTTGCTGTATTAGTTGACTGTGTGTTGGTAGGACTGTGTTAGTTGATCGTGTGTTAGTGGTGTGTCGGTGTGTGTTAGCTGACTGTGTGTTGGTGAGGTGTTGGTTGACTGTGTGTTAGTGGGATGTTGCTGTATTAGTTGACTGTGTGTTGGTAGGACTGTGTTAGTTGATCGTGTGTTAGTGGTGTGTCGGTGTGTGTTAGCTGACTGTGTGTTGGTGAGGTGTTGGTTGACTGTGTGTTAGTGGGATGTTGCTGTATTAGTTGACTGTGTGTTGGTAGGACTGTGTTAGTTGATCGTGTGTTAGTGGTGTGTCGGTGTGTGTTAGCTGACTGTGTGTTGGTGGTGTGCTGGTTTGTTAATTAGCTGTGTGTTGATGCAGTGTTTGTGTGTGTTAGTTGACTGTCTGTGATTGCACACACGGTGAACAGTGAGCAGTGAATTTGTCCTCTGAACTTTTTAGAAATTTGGGTCTTTGGGATAGGGCAGCAGATGAAGGTTATCCAACAAACAAGACACAGCCATGCTCCATCAATCAATCAAACAGTAAAGGCCAAGAATAGCCCATATGAGCAGCTGGTCCCAGTCTGATGTGAGAATATCGCCAAGGAAATATGGTACGTATACCTCTCTGTATAATTTTTCTTAACCCAACAAGAAGACACAATAACATGGCTACCACCTCCCAGTATGCTGCCAGCACATGGATTTCCTCTATTACCGGGACCACGCCCCTGTCAGCCCATGGGTAGAACCAGCCTCCCCTATATTAAACATGCCAATCTTACCCAACTGTAAATGTATGAAGGCTTTGTTTGCCTGAGAGGGATTTGCTGTCTGTTCATTTGTTGCTGTATGAGCTAATTTGTTATTTAAAAGGTGTCATTGGAAAAGAGCAGCGTTTGCAGTTCTGAGAGGGCTTTACCTCCTCTTGGTCTAACATGTAGAACTGATCTCCGTCTCGCACTCGCAGTTTTCGGCTCCATCCAGGAGAGTCGTAGGAGGCGTGACCATTCAGAGGGGTGTGAGGCCGTGAGGAAGGAGGGGACACACACCTGGCATCTGATATTAACACAGACAAGCACATACAGTCACATGATATACAACAAGATTTAAACTCCTATGGGATAACTTGTTTTGTAGAACAAACCTGTGGGTGTGTGTGTTGGTTGGTGGTGTGGGAGGTGTATGTGGGTGTGTGTGTTGGTTGGTGGTGTGGGAGGTGTATGTGGGTGGGTGGGTGTGTTGGTTGGTGGTGTGGGAGGTGTATGTGGGTGGGTGTGTGTGTTGGTTGGTGGTGTGGGAGGTGTATGTGGGTGGGTGTGTGTGTTGGTTGGTGGTGTGGGAGGTGTATATGGGTGTGTGTGTTGGTTGGTGGTTTGGGAGGTGTATGTGGGTGTGTGTGTTGGTTGGTGGTTTGGGAGGTGTATGTGGGTGGGTGTGTGTGTTGGTTGGTGGTGTGGGAGGTGTATGTGGGTGGGTGTGTGTGTTGGTTGGTGGTGTGGGAGGTGTATGTGGGTGTGTGTGGGTATCTGTTTAAGATTTAAACTCCTATGGGATAACTTGTTTTGTAGAACAAACCTGTGGGTGTGTGTGTTGGTTGGTGGTGTGGGAGGTGTATGTGGGTGTGTGTGTTGGTTGGTGGTTTGGGAGGTGTATGTGGGTGGGTGTGTGTGTTGGTTGGTGGTTTGGGAGGTGTATGTGGGTGTGTGTGTTGGTTGGTGGTTTGGGAGGTGTATGTGGGTGGGTGTGTGTGTTGGTTGGTGGTGTGGGAGGTGTATGTGGGTGGGTGTGTGTGTTGGTTGGTGGTGTGGGAGGTGTATGTGGGTGTGTGTGGGTATCTGTTTAAGATTTAAACTCCTATGGGATAACTTGTTTTGTAGAACAAACCTGTGTGTGTGTGTGTGTGGGTATCTGTTTAAGATTTAAACTCCTATGGGATAACTTGTTTTGTAGAACAAACCTGTGGGTGTGTGTGTTGGTTGGTGGTGTGGGAGGTGTATATGGGTGTGTGTGTTGGTTGGTGGTGTGGGAGGTGTATATGGGTGTGTGTGTTGGTTGGTGGTTTGGGAGGTGTATGTGGGTGTGTGTGTTGGTTGGTGGTTTGGGAGGTGTATGTGGGTGGGTGTGTGTGTTGGTTGGTGGTGTGGGAGGTGTATGTGGGTGTGTGTGGGTATCTGTTTAAGATTTAAACTCCTATGGGATAACTTGTTTTGTAGAACAAACCTGTGTGTGTGTGTGTGTGTGGGTATCTGTTTAAGATTTAAACTCCTATGGGATAACTTGTTTTGTAGAACAAACCTGAACCATCTGGGAGGCTCTTTTATGCTGTAGTTAAAATATCTTATCATTGTTATAAATTATTACAAGATGTATCCAGATCATAACAATGACTACTACAATTATTATTATTATTATTGTTGTTGTTACTATTGTTATTATTATTTTGTTGTTGTTGTAATTCAGATGCATTATCAACCACTCAGGAAGAGGGCTATTGTTCTTGGGAAAAACAATGTGAAATATGTCATCATTTTACTGTCCTCCTGTGTAGGGAGGGTGGGGAGGACAAGATAGTTGCTCCTTTTGAGCAGTTGTGTGTGAGAGTGCAGTGGAGCAGAGGGTTAGGGTTAGGGTTAGGGTTAAAAACAGTCTGCATGCTGTTTCAGTCCTGCCCACACAGAGTACAGTGCACAGGAAGCTGGGTTACAGCCCAAGAGATGTCACTTCCGCACACCCACTCTCTCACACTCAAACTGCTCCAACATGTTACCATGACAACCAGGAACAGAGCGGACCTAAAATGACTTAAAGAGACAGATAAACAGACACATGACTTAAAGGGACAGACAAACAGACACATGACTTAAAGAGACAGATAAACAGACATATGACTTAAAGGGATAGATAAACAGACACATGACTTAAGGGGACAGATAAACAGACACATGACTTAAAGGGACAGACAAACAGACACATGACTTAAAGGGACAGACAAACAGACACATGACTTAAAGGGACAGATAAACAGACACATGACTTAAAGGGACAGACAAACAGACACATGACTTAAAGGGACAGATAAACAGACACATGACTTAAGGGGACAGATAAACAGACACATGACTTAAAGAGACAGATAAACAGACACATGACTTAAGGGGACAGATAAACAGAGAGGGAAGGAAAGTGGAACAAAGTGAGGTGAAAGTGGAGGATGGGAGAGTGAGGAGGGAGGAGGACATACTGCAGCATTTCCATGACTTCACAGAGGGAGAGGGAGGGACTACAGGAAAGGAACTATTTTGGAGAAATGAACCAACGCTTTGTTCCCATAGCAACCCTAATAGATGTGTGAGAGAGAATAGTCTCCACCTCTCTGTCTCTGAATCTAAAGTGCACGTAGGTGTAAGGGTGGAAAACCTCTGAAGGTTTTAATATCATACATTCACTCCTCACACTGTATACATACTGTATCACAAAATAGCATTTCGGCAGCTATTTCTGACTGACTAGTGTCTTTGGTCTTTCAACAAACTGCTGCTAATGGGGCTGCTTTGGCTGTAACCATAAACCATTCCCATGTTTAGTGAAAGGTCTACACAGCAGAATGATCCTCTTTGTTTTGTATTTTGGATGTACAAATAAAAGACTTTGTTTAACTTGAAATTATTTTAAATAACATTTAACTCTATGACTTTATGACTTTATGATACTGTTTCTCAAAGTTACCCAAATAAAATTAACTGTGTGTTAAAAAGTCCCCAATGAAGAAAACAAATATTCAGTAGCCTCCACAAGTCCAGACACACTTACAAAAAAGTGTTTAAAAAACTGGGGCGATGAGTGGGAGCTGAAACGTGGAGCTTAATGGCTCAGGAACGTTGCCCCCTACTGGACAATCTCTTTATGATCACATGTCATTGCCCCCTACTGAACAATCTCTTTATGATCACATGTCATTGCCCCCTACTGAACAATCTCTTTATGATCACATGTCATTGCCCCCTACTGAACAATCTCTTTATGATCACATGTCATTGCCCCCTACTGGACAATCTCTTTATGATCACATGTCATTGCCCCCTACTGAACAATCTCTTTATGATCACATGTCATTGCCCCCTACTGAACAATCTCTTTATGATCACATGTCATTGCCCCCTACTGGACAATCTCTTTATGATCACATGTCATTGCCCCCTACTGAACAATCTCTTTATGATCACATGTCATTGCCCCCTACTGAACAATCTCTTTATGATCACATGTCATTGCCCCCTACTGAACAATCTCTTTATGATCACATGTCATTGCCCCCTACTGAACAATCTCTTTATGATCACATGTCATTGCCCCCTACTGAACAATCTCTTTATGATCACATGCCATCAGCACATTCACCGTTTGGGGAAAGGTTGTCAAAGCCCAACCAGTGGGCTGTGGTCATCAGGAAAACTCCTCTACTGCAAAAAAAAAAATTACCTATTGTCATACCCCAGTTTGCATTTTGGAGATCAACTTCACCTGATTACTACATGATGTTAATGTAGAAACTCAAGAATTGATGTAACTGCTCGAGAACTCAAATGCCTGAGTACTCTGTGCAGGCCCTAATATATATAAATATATATATACAGAGATGGAATAGTTAATCAATAACTCACAGAGCAGAGTGGAACTCTATCCTTCTTGCAGCCTGCATGGCTTTTGTTAATCTGTTAAAGAACTATGGTATTTGGGGCCATTTTTGAGTAAGTTGTATTTGTATTTGCATTTGATGTCATCAATATTTTGAGTCTTTCAGGCCATGGTTTTTTAATTGGTAAAACTGTTTTATTAGTCCTCTTGAATAAGTGATCCATAAAATGTAATACAACCTAAGCATTCATTAGGTTACATGAGCCTATGGTGAGCCTGTCATGAAAATATAAGGTTGTTTTGTGAGATGTGTGATAGACGTGAACTCGGAGAACAGAGAAGAATAATCTCCATGTCTCCAAATATTTTAGATTACTTCTAACCCTAACCCTTATAATTACAAAGGAAACCTGCACTGAACAAAAAATGAACATCATTTTTCAGGACTTAATAAACATATCTTTTAATAGTGAATATTTCCACTGAAATCTAGATATATGAGAAAGTGACATCTGAGGACACACGAAAATGATTAATAGTCTGGTCACTCTCTTCAAATTCTACATTGTACAGTATGTCATTCAGAGAGTGCTCACCGATATCTTAGGTACTGAGTTTTGATTGTGTGTATGTGTTGTGTGTGTGTGTGTGTGTGTGTGTTTGTGTGTGCAGAGGAGCTGGAGTGTTTCATTAAGCTTTAAAAGAAAGGTCCTATTCTGATTCAGTTTATGGAATTTACAAAGGACAGCAAAGAAGATGCATATAACAGTATAAGAGAATAAAATAATATATTTTCACTTTACAACGAATATATGTAGCTAAACAGCAAACCTCTATGGACTATATATGCTGTATTTGTTGTACTGAGAAATATCTATTCCATAAACAATAAGTCTCCTTAGATCATCAGCTGTTCTGCTTCTCTATCAGCTCTCAGTTAATGTAATCAAACTGTTGGCCAACTCTAGAGGGAGTCACTGTAAATTTTAACAAGAAGATAAAAATTCAAGCCAGAAACGCACTTCTTAGCATTACTGCATGAAACAGCTCATTACCATCGAGTCTAATGCACAGAGCATCTTGGGTGAACATCGGGAGAAGTGACATCCTTCCAGAGGAGCCTTTGTGTGAACAGCCTTGTGCTCAAACTCAACACAAATACAACTGATCCAGTTCATTTAGGATCCAGTTGATCTAGGCCCAGCCTGAGGGGAGCAAGAGGACATGTCTGCAGATGGTGGAGGTGTGCAGTATATCTGCAACAGAAGAATCCTCAGATCACATGGAAAAAACTGGATTATCAATGTAATGTGAAGAATGTTTGTATACACCCTGTGTTTCTAGGCAGTCATTCTCAAAAATAGTCATGTGACCACAATATTACATTGCAGCAGATATGCATTTAGTTTCATTATATATATATATATATGTGTGTGTGTGTGTGTGTGTGTGTGTGTGTATATATATATATATATATATATATACACACACACACACACACATATATACATATAAGGAATAGATTCATACAACTTTTGGACAGTGGCTGAGGGAATTTTAATCAATTCCTGAAGCAAAACCTGTTCCAGCTCTTTCAGAGATGATGGTGGAGGGAGGTGGCTCCTTACTTGCTGCTCCAAAATATACCTGAGATTTTCGATTATGTTCAGATCTGGTGATTGTGGGGGCCAATCCAAGTGTTCAGCTTCACTGCTGTGCTCTTCATGCCAGTCTTTAACGATTTCAGCAGTGTGAATCAGTGCATTATCGTCTATGCCAGTCTTTAACGATTTCAGCAGTGTGAATCAGCGCATTATCGTCTATGCCAGTCTTTAACGATTTCAGCAGCGTGAATCAGTGCATTATCGTCTATGCCAGTCTTTAACGATTTCAGCAGTGTGAATCAGCGCATTATCGTCTATGCCAGTCTTTAACGATTTCAGCAGTGTGAATCAGCGCATTATCGTCTATGCCAGTCTTTAACGATTTCAGCAGCGTGAATCAGTGCATTATCGTCTATGCCAGTCTATAATGATTTCAGCAGTGTGAATCAGCGCATTATCGTCTTGAAAGATGGTACCATCGTTTGGAAAGAGTGTTTGGACCACTGGGTGAGTATGAGGTAACCCTACCATGTGCTAACACAGGACCAAGACAACTCCACGATATTGCGGCCCAAACCATCACAGAACCACCTCGATGGTTAATGGTTGGGGTCAGGCAATTGAAATCAAGGGCTTCTTTTGGCTTCCTCCATACATAAAAATTAATCCTGAAAAAGGAAATAGCGTGACAGATGATTTGTCAGAAAAGAAGACATTCATCCACTGGTCCACTGTCCACTTCTGATGGTCTCTGCACCATTTTAGGTGTTTTCGAACATTGATGGGGGAAAGACAAGGTTTGGCAATGGCAGCCCTTCCATGGTATCCAGCTGCATTGAGCTCTCGACAAACTCTTTGGTGGATATTGGGTTAGCAAGATGTTGGTTTAGCTATGCAGTCACTTTAGTAGCTGTGGTTCTGTGATTTTTTGACATGATGTGCTTTAGTGCTCTGCAGTCACTTTAGTAGCTGTGGTTCTGTGATTTTTTGACATGATGTGCTTTAGTGCTCTGCAGTCACGTTCACAGAGTTTTGGCTTCCGCCCAGAGTTTTTGGTAAGCCATCATGACTTTAGAAACAGTTCCTCTTGATGCGTTAAACAACAATTGCTCCAACAATTTGCCCTTTTTGGAAGTCTGAGAGGTCAAATATTTTGACTTATACTAATGCGCAGACCTCTAGAGAAAGAAAAATCTTGGGTAATACACAAAGCACAGGATGTCTGCAGCCCATATACATAAGATTTACATATCACTGGGAATCGTATTAACGTCTAAACGTCAGCTAATTTATAGGTCTTGAAATACCACATGTTTCCATTACTATGTCCAACCACTGTGTGTGTGTGTGTGTGTGTGTATGTGTGTATGTATATATATATGTGTGTGTGTGTGTGTATGCGTGTATGTATATGGGTATACACACATATACACACACACGCACACACACACACACACATATACAAACACACACACTGCTCGGCCAAAAAGAAAAAGTTGCACGCTCTTATATCTTATTGGATCCCCTTTAGCTTTGATTACAGCGCTCATTCGCTGTGGCATTGTTTTGACAACCTTATGCTATGTCACAACATTCATTTCCGTCCAGAGTTGCATTCATTTTTGGCTGAGATCTTGCTGACGACGGGAGAGTAGAACCACTCTGTAAAGTCTTCTCCAGCACATCCCAAAGACTTTCAGTGGGGTTAAGGTCACAACTCTGCAGTGGCCAATTCATGTGTGAAAATGATTCCTCATGCTCTCTGAACCACTCTTTCACAATTTGAGCCCGATGAATCTTGGCATTGTCGTTCTGGAATATACCCATGCCATCAGGGAAGAACAAATCCATTGATGGGATAAGCTGGTCATTCAGTGCGTTCAGGTACTCAGCTGACTTCATTTTATTACTGCATAACGTTGCTGAGCTGAGACCTGACCGACTGAAGCAACTCCAGATCATAACACTGCCTCCAGAGGCTCCAAATCCAGTCCAGATGGCGACTTTTTTTTTGGCCAGGCAGTGTGTGTGTATATATATATATATATATATATATATATATATATATATATATATATATATATATATAGTGTATGTTATGAAATCACACCACTATTGTCCTTTACTATTATGTGCTTATTTGTAGCCTAACTTCAACAGTCAAAAAGTTAACAGACTCACAACAGTCATCTAGGTCTCTCATTCTGCCCATTCTAACATTAAATTAAACAGTAAATGGATACTTGATGCCTACCTGCCTACTTTATACCACAAGCTACAGCAATGTGCCTCACTAACTGTAGGACCAGTGGCATCTGAGGGTATTCAGACAATCATCATATTCATTCAGTCTGGCTCATCTTGCCCAGTAGGATCAACTGAACCCCATAGATGGAGACAAAATTCTGGTTGATGCTATATTTAAGACACTGTGATGATAATAAATATCATTATTGCCTCATATCAGTCCATAGGGTTAGGGTTAGGGTTAGAAGAGTGCTTATACAGATGAAAGTCATAGAGCTCAGAATTCAAGTCATGTAAACATTTATGTTAATCGCCTTTTTGAGCGTAATCAAAACCAAAAAGGCATAACAGCCCACAATCAGGAATACTTAACCCCAGCCCTGACCCTAATCCTAATTCCAATCCCTCCAATTAATGCTGCCAATCATCCTCAACCCCAATCATAAACCCAACTTCAAACATTAATAACTTGCTTTCAGGGACTTTTAAAATAGAAACAAATAACACTACCACACAAAAATCATGTGCTGATGTACAGGGATTTAAATGGTAATGAGTTATGACAATCACATTTAAATGGTGACAATTTATGACACACAATCACATTTAAATATATATATATATATATTAGTTTATCCACCCTGTCATGTTTCCAGGGCTAGTTTATTCCCAGGATACCCCCTAACCAGCATAAATATCCACATGTTACATTAATATCTGAATATTACATTTTACCCTGTTACTCTGTCTCCCATGATCCTTTGCTGACGTGCGTAATACTCTAAATTCTTTCATCCTCTGTTCTAAATTTCGCACTCCCTGCATCACAACCTCCAACAATTGGATCATCTCAGTTTCTATAAATAAAGCGACCATGCAGTCATAGGCCTCGAATTTATGGTTGTGAGTTTTAGGGACTGCGAGAGGATCTATATGGAACGCTACACTGAAGAGAAGGAGAGAGAGAGAGAGAGAGAGAGAGAGAGAGAGAAAAGTTTTAACCAAAGCGCCATATTCTCAGTGGTTACAGTTTGCACCACATATAGGCTATTGTCGTACGTAAATTAAATTAAGTCGCGCAAAACGCTCAAAAAATTGGACACCACAGAGTTTGAAGGATAAATAAATATATCTGCATTTAATGATTCCCAGTTGTTCCTCCTCAGTTCTCTGCTATAGCAAGTGAAGTAACCTGAGCTACACTACGTGACCGTACCACGACGTCTGCACTGTCTTTAGAACAGGAAACCTACACAGTATGAATTCCTGCACAGTGCTACACTTTACCCAATGGACTGGACAACCTCGCAGAAATACTATTCATGCACTGAAGAACATCTCTCATGAATTGCGCAATGCTACTGCCATACTGTAATCTTTCTCGCACAGTGGGTGATCAATGGGTGAGGAGAGAGAGAGGCAGAGAGAGAGAGAGAGAGATTAAAAAACATTCACCCTTACCTTGAGAGGACGCATAGGACATGATCCAACGACATCAAACGTGCTCACCCGACTAACCGGGTAATCTGTCGATACTTTTCAAGAAGTGTCATCCGTATCGGAAAGATAACTACACTGGTATAGTTTACGGATGTAAACGCTGTTGAACGTGCGTATCGCCATTTTCTTGCATTAATCCACATTCGATGTTAGTAGTTATACAGGCCAGTAGAAATAAGATATGTAGCGCTGCTCAAAAAATGCAGTGAGCGTTCGATTGTAATTAAAGGATAGGGGGATACACCGTAATGACACAGGAGCTATGGAGAGACAGAGAGACGGAACGAGAGAGAATGAAGGGGGTGGATAAGCGCGCTCATGTATGTGACCGATTAACGCTCTGCATTTTCTTAGTCATCAAGCCAGTCGTAGAATTAAATTATTATTTTGCCTGTATACATTGTTCAACGTTACAGTTTCTGTTTTCTTTTACAGTTTATTTTTTCCTTGTATTTCCATGGGGAGGTAACAAAATAACTCCTCGCGTGAGTTACTCTCCCCCACTCACTCTGTGACACTGGGCACGCGCGATGCACATGTGGTAGCGCGCTCACTGGAACGTGAGCGAGTATGTGAGCTGGTCACTGTGAATGCGTTTGGCACCTAGATGCGTTGGTTCCATACAAACCGATTCAGAATAATTGTGTTTATTATAACCAGTAAGCGAATGTGTGTGTGTGTGTGTGTGTGTGTGTGTGTGTGTTTGGGGGGGGGGGGGGGGGGGGTTTGATGTCATCTTTCTTATTAGCAAAACGACCAAAATGCATCCCCCTTGCTAACCTGCCATCCCCCTCTCCTTTCTCTAGTAGCAGGGAACGTGCAGGTTGTTTAGTTGAATGTGTTAGTCTAGTCTGCCTGACTCACTGATCTTTTTAAATTTAAAATTTTAATTTAAAGGTGTATTTGCTCATTGCTTTAATGCACAGTTATAAAAAGACAATTGTAGTCGGGAGAGCAGGAAGATAACTGGATAAAATGGAATTGTAGAATTAGAAATGTCACAGTTATGGTAAAAGCGTCCTGCAACAATGTCCTTTGGGAGGTACAGATGGATGTGTGTGTTGGTTGGTGGTGTGGGAGGTGTATATGGGTGTGTGTGTTGGTTGGTGGTGTGGGAGGTGTATGTGGGTGGGTGTGTGTGTTGGTTGGGTGTGTGGGAGGTGTATATGGGTGTGTGTGTTGGTTGGTGGTTTGGGAGGTGTATGTGGGTGGGTGTGTGTGTTGGTTGGTGGTGTGGGAGGTGTATGTGGGTGGGTGTGTGTGTTGGTTGGTGGTGTGGGAGGTATATGTGGGTGGGTGTGTGTGTTGGTTGGTGGTGTGGGAGGTGTATGTGGGTGTGTGTGGGTATCTGTCTTGGTTGGTGGTGTGGGAGGTGTTTATGGGTGTGTGTGTTGGTTGGTGGTGTGGGAGGTGTATATGGGTGTGTGTGTTGGTTGGTGGTGTGGGAGGTGTATGTGGGTGGGTGTGTGTGTTGGTTGGTGGTTTGGGAGGTGTATGTGGGTGGGTGGGTGTGTTGGTTGGTGGTGTGGGAGGTGTATGTGGGTGGGTGTGGGTATCTGTCTTGGTTGGTGGTGTGGGAGGTGTTTATGGGTGTGTGTGCTGGTTGGTGGTGTGGGAGGTGTATATGGGTGTGTGTGTTGGTTGGTGGTGTGGGAGGTGTATATGGGTGTGTGTGTTGGTTGGTGGTTTGGGAGGTGTATGTGGGTGGGTGTGTGTGTTGGTTGGTGGTTTGGGAGGTGTATGTGGGTGGGTGTGTGTGTTGGTTGGTGGTGTGGGAGGTGTATGTGGGTGGGTGTGGGTATCTGTCTTGGTTGGTGGTGTGGGAGCACGTGATTTGTTATTTTTTAATGGGGGGGGGGGGTTACATCTTACAGTGGAAGATTGTAATGTCTCTCTCTCTCTCTCTCTCTCTCTCTCTCTCTCTCTCTCTTTTTCGTCTATGTGTGTGTATGTGTGTGTGTAAAAGAGACAAATTGTCTTGACAACTATGATGTAGAAAATAGCCAGCAAAATATGAATAAAAATACAATTTAAAAATGTTTAATTCTAAAGGAAGTATAAAGTTTACAATATACACAAACTGGAGATGTCTAAGGAGTGCACCTTTTTAGCTCCCTGATGCAAAATCTCATCAGAGCTAAATCCTGGACGGCCCTGTACGCTCAGAGCAGGCTGATACTGCACTGCCCACTGCAGAAGGGAAGGATGGAGGGCATTTTGCACCACTGAGTGAGGAAAAACAAGCAAATGTAGATGGCATGCCAACAGAGTGTTATTAGACATGTCCTGATACACATACCCCCTCTCTGTTTAAAGTACTCACGGATCTCACCTCCTCAGTGATTTAAGGATGCAGTGATAACTGCATCCTTAACTGTCAATACAGAATACAAATATATATAGAGCAGAAATTAAAGCCCTGTCAGTTTTACTTATGTAACCAAAAAGGTACAATAGTGAAAATAATGGCCTATTTAATGGGAACCAGGTTGGTTTTGTGAATAACATAAACTTAGTTGACTCGCTGCCAGTTGTTATTGGGCATGTGGCTGAATAAGTAGTCATTAAGCCTGCCACAGATTTTAAGTTTGTTCTCAATATCTCTTTGAGTTTTGGCTTTGGATGAATGTGCTATATTCTGATCCAGAGGTATCTTAATGGAATGAATTGCTCTTTATTCATTCTGACCACATCAGAAAAAATGAGGACGTGTTTTATTCATTGTTTTTGATACTATTACAGGCTCTGGCAAAATGCATAATCAAAGAGCATAAATATATTGGGGAGAAGTAGATGATTTATGGGCATAGGCTGACATTTTTTTGTTGTTAAACCAAAATATTATGTTGTCAATCTCACCACTTCTTTAAAAGGTGGAGCTATGTCTAGGCAGTGCCAGCTCTATGGTCTGTTCTGTAGCCATGGTGATCCCTTAAACGCTCACTACGATCCAGTCTGGAATCATTTACATCTGGATCTCACTGAGTTAGATAAGATAATGGAGATGTATTTACTTTCAGGGCTACAGAAAAGAAAACAAAAAATAGATAAGTGAATGATGTTAAGATTTACTTTAATTAAATGTTTCTGTGATATTCATAATTAGTGTTCTACCATCAATATTTCAACAATAGTCTTGTTAAAGACCATTAACATGTTAATGGGTGGGCAGTGAAGGGAGAACCTGTGATGGGACAGCCCTACAGTCCATGTGGAATGGATGGGGTTATCTAGATGTGTCTGATGTATGTGAAGAATGCAGTCAAAGGGTTAGGGTTAGGGTTTCTCTAGGTTTCTTCCTAATTCAGACAGAGGGAGCTCCTCCTGGCCAGTGTCACAGAAGACTTGATCACTGGCCTCTCAAGCCCTTATACACATAGAGCTGCACTGAACTGAGCTGAAGTGAAAGGAATGAAAGTTTGAGCCTGGGCATGTTAAGATACTAGTGAAATGTCTCTTTCTTCTTTATAAAAAATACGATAATATTTTCAATATTAATCATACCCTACAGTTAGGTCATTTAACCCTTTCATTCATGGCTTAATCTGGGCTATGCCAATGCTTCACATGGGTAGCAATTTACAATCTAACATGCTCTCCAAAACAGCTGCCCCAGACCAGGCAAAATGTCAGCTCATCATGCAGCCGTTTAGTCTGAATGATTGATGATGTGTTACAGGTTAGGGTTGGGCTTAGAGTGGTGGCAATGCAAAAATATGCAGTGACCTGCTGGAAACGTTTCAGGGTTCAGTAAAAATATTTGGCGGTTACATGGATATTTCTTGTACTCATTGGATTGCTCACATTTTTCCCCAACATGGCACCTTAAGTCAAACATAGTTTCAAGTAGAAATAGTTTTTAGGGATTTTTTTTTATTATTTTTACAGTAGTTTGTTGTTATAGTACAAACCCAGCGAACATAACTTGAAAGGTGTTTTCCACTAAACTGTATACATGTTTCACATCTTTTCACACAAACTGCACTCTGTCAACTAAACACACTTCTCATATGAGAAACAGTTTTTACTTTAATTATGCAGTTAGCAGTCAGAGCCACGATAGAAAGTGTGTGTTGCTGTGTGTTTGTGTAATAGTGGTGTGTGTTTAATTGGGGCTGTATGTCTCACACTACAGTGTGTTTGGGTGGGACACACACACACAGCACGTGCGCACGCGCACACACACACACACACACACACACACACACACCTGTGTTTTTCTAACCTTGCCTTAGTTTACATTCTAGCATTCATCTCATTCATCTACATTCATTAATAAAAGTCTATAAGCTTAAAATATTTGCAGGCAATGTTTTCTATAGCTGCCTCACTAACCGTGTTCAGGAGGCTTTACGCTTGTGTCATGTATTTATGTTGATATGCTGTTGTGCATACATGCATATACTGCAGACCAATAGGGATAAAGTGCTAAAATGTTTGGGAACAATCAAACCTTCAGACATTTTCTAATACTGCAATATATTGGATACAAGTATGCTACTGAATATTTTTTGCAAGTACAATTAAATTATTTTCTCATAATTTAGTGCTGACATTCATTAACCATTAAATGAGCTTAAATTTGATTCACCTATTAAACTGAGTATGTCCGCACAACAGTAGCTGAGTTTCAGTCCTGTCTTTAACTTTTCTGGTCAGTTATTTGGTTCAACTGTAAGACTTAACAACACATTTAAGTACCAGAAAGACTAAGACAGACATGACACATTCTAACTAAACTGACCAATCAGAAATATATTATTACGATATTACTTGTGTATATTGCCTGATGTCCTTACTCTCCTTTTCACAAATCCCAACACAGACTGATCCAGGAAGATCTGACCTCTAGTGCAAATTCAGAGTATTGCAGTATGTTTGTATAAGATGACATATTTAATAAAAAAATAACGATTCACAGTTGATGTGCGTTTATCATAAAGGGTGTATGTGGGTTTAGGGATATGCTGGCATCATGCTACTTTGCAGCTCTTTTCATGCAAAATTGGTTTTTGGCTTATCACTGTCATGTTCCACCATAACACAAAGATTATAAAACCAAGGAGAGTCTGTCTATCATTTGTGTGTGTGTGTGTGTGTGCGTGTGTGTGCCTGTGTGTGTACATATGTCAGTGTTTTGGATCCAGAGTAATATAGGGAGGGTGGAGACATCACTACCTGAAAGGAAACAGAACAAAAATTAGTTAATTCAAATATCCTAGGATCTATCTAATTTAACTTAGATAAAGCAGTAATATCTCCTGGTTTTAAATCACATCACATGACCAGTGATGGACCCAAAAAATGGTCTTGTTGGTTGCATAGAATATTTCTGTGGTCAGTGTTCTCTGTTTAGAATGAGCTGCAGTCATTTAAACTTAAGCTTAAATTAAAATTTAGAATTTGAATTTAAAACTTAATAAAGTTTTTATTTTAACTCATGGCAAAACACAACTTAAGTACATTCAAAAGTGGTTGACATCAAAGCATACATCACACCTAAGTAGCTCACACCAAAAAAAAAAAAAAAGGAAACAAAAATAAAAAAAGAAAACATTCAAACCCAAATGAACAGAAATCACTAGGTCAGGCAGAAATTATTCCAACAGCTACCTTAGCATGTGTGACACATCTCATTTCTATCAGTGTGTTATTGAACAGAGCATAAAGCTGTCCTGAGAAGTCTGAGATCAAACAATGAAAGTGATATATGGTCCTAGTATTATTGTACTATAATTATACTATGACACCATTATTATTATTATTATTATTATTATTGCATTATTATTGATGAAGAGATGTAAAGAGCTATGACTTATAAAATGATCCCTCCAGTTTCATAACTGGCATTTCATTTTCCAGCACTGCACTAAGAAAGTGAGTGAGTGGAGGGAGTGAATTTTGTGTTGAGATGGAGAGTTGTGTGTTGAGATAGTGAGTTGTGTGTTGAGATAGTGAGTTGTGTGTCCAGATAGTGAGTTGTGTGTTGAGATAGTGAGTTGTGTGTTGAGATGGAGAGTTGTGCGTTGAGATAGTGAGTTGTGTGTTGAGATGGAGAGTTGTGTGTTGAGATGGAGAGTTGTGTGTTGAGATGGAGAGTTGTGTGTTGAGATGGTGAGTTGTGTGTTCAGATAGTGAGTTGAGTGTTGAGACAGAGAGTTGTGCGTTGAGATAGTGAGTTGTGTGTTGAGATGGAGAGTTGTGTGTTGAGATGGAGAGTTGTGTGTTGAGATGGAGAGTTGTGTGTTGAGATAGTGAGTTGTGTGTTGAGATAGTGAGTTGTGTGTTGAGATGGTGAGTTGTGTGTTGAGATAGTGAGTTGTGTGTTGAGATGGTGAGTTGTGTGTTGAGATAGTGAGTTTTGTGTTGAGATGGAGAGTTGTGTGTTGAGATGGAGAGTTGTGTTTTGAGATAATGAGTTGTGCGTTGAGATGGAGAGTTGTGTGTTGAGATAGAGAGTTGTGTGTTGAGACGGAGAGTTGTGTGTTGAGATGGAGAGTTGTGTGTGGGGAGAGTGAATTTTGTGTTGAGTTAGTGAGATGCGTGTTGAGATAGTGAGTTGTGTGTTGAGATGGAGAGTTGTGTGTTCAGATAGTGAGTTGTGTGTTGAGATAGTGAGTTGTGTGTTGAGATGGAGAGTTATGTGTTCAGATAGTGAGTTGTGTGTTCAGATAGTGAGTTGAGTGTTGAGATAGAGAGTTGTGCGTTGAGATAGTGAGTTGTGTGTTGAGATAGAGAGTTGTGCGTTGAGATAGTGAGTTGTGTGTTGAGATGGAGAGTTGTGTGTTGAGATAGTGAGTTGTGTGTTCAGATAGTGAGTTGTGTGTTGAGATGGAGAGTTGTGTGTTGAGATGGAGAGTTGTGTGTTGAGAAGGTGAGTTGTGTGTTGAGGTGGTGAGTTGTGTGTTGAGATAGTGAGTTGTGTGTTGAGATGGAGAGTTGTGTGTTGGGATGGAGAGTTGTGTGTTCAGATAGTGAGTTGTGTGTTGAGATAGTGAGTTGTGTGTTGAGATAGAGAGTTGTGCGTTGAGATAGTGAGTTGTGTGTTGAGATGGAGAGTTTTGTGTTGAGATGGAGAGTTGTGTGTTGAGATAGTGAGTTGTGTGTTGAGATGGTGAGTTGTGTGTTGAGATAGTGAGTTGTGTGTTGAGATGGAGAGTTGTGTGTTGAGATGGAGAGTTGTGTGTTGAGAAGGTGAGTTGTGTGTTGAGATAGTGAGTTGTGTGTTGAGATGGAGAGTTGTGTGTTGAGATAGTGAGTCGTGTGTTGAGATGGAGAGTTGTGTGTTGAGATGGAGAGTTGAGTGTTGAGATGGAGAGTTGTGTGTTGAGATGGAGAGTTGTGCGTTGAGATAGTGAGTTGTGTGTTGAGACACTCTGAGGTGTGTTGGGTCTGTGAGGACAGGCTTAGGGTCAGGGATAGGGTTAGGGTTAGGGTCAGGGTTAGGGTTAGGGCTAGGGTTAGGGTTAGGGTCAGGGCTAGGGTTAGGGTTGGGGTCAGGGATAGGGTTAGGGTTAGGTGTAAGTTAAAGAGGTCAGAGACCACTGACCTGTGTTACTCAGCCACCTGCACCCCTGCACAGTTGTCTTTACTTTCTGATGCTATGGCTAAGTACTCCGCTCTGCAAATAAAGCAATGTTTCATCAGTCAAAACATGGGGTAGAGGAATTCATTTCACAAATACTGTGACATGATGTTGAGTATAAAACACATTGGCTGACTGAAAGACAGGAAGGAGAGAAAAAAGAGGAATACCACTCAAAAGTTCAGATTTGTAAAAGAGATTTTAAAAGCAGGGACTGAGGCTGAAGAGATTACTGACGCGCTGGCTCTGAGGGCTTCCTCCCCAGCAGCAGCAATCTTCCTGTAGCAGTAAATCATTTCCACCAACAGCCACAGCTGCAGCCCAATGATGGACACGTACATCATCACCTCGGAGACGATGGAAGCAGTGCCTCGCGTGGCTGTGGGCAACAAAGAAATTCAGCGCAGTTCACTAACTCTGTACATTCAAACTGTTAGCTACTTATCACATGTGTAATATGTGAATATCTCCTATACAGTTCATGGCAGTAGACAACAGAAATCTATTAAAACTTTACTGAACATTTCTTAGGTATGCTGTATTCCATTTTGAAGGATTACAGGTTTTTATGATGGCTTTAACTCAGGTTTTGCAACTGTTTTTTAATGTGTAAAACTCTCAATGAAAATCGTAAATGTAAATCTCTGTGATCGCACACATACACACTGTGAGCAGTGAATTAGTCCTCTGCATTTAACCCATCAAACACACCAGTAGTGAACACAAACACCAGAAGCAGGAGCAGTGGGCAGCATTCCTTGCACCTGGGGAGCATTGGGGTTAAGTGCCTTGCTCAAGGGAATGTTGGGCCTAGGAATCAAACCAGCAACCCTCCGGTCACGAGCCTGGTTCCCTAACCTTTAGGCCACAGCTGCCCCCAAAACACAAAGTACTGACCTTTCCTGACTGTAGCATGCACCCAGCAGTGTCAAAGACCATCACAGTAGCAGAAAGCATAAGTTACTCCTATCTAGCTTACACGCATTTCACCTTACTCTGCGGCCCCCAGTTTTCATGTCATCTGTTTAATAACAGATCTAAATAACTCAACTGTAACTATTTTATACAAATGTGTACACACACACACACACACAGATGAATTCAATGCACATTTTAGAAATACGCTGAGTGTTGTAGATATTGGAACCGCTTTTGCAACAAATCCTTTTTATCCAGAATAAAATATGCCCACAATAATACACTAGGAGTAAGTCAGTTATTTGAAATTAACTGCACAACAGGAGTGTGCCACATGGCCCCTAATCCCAGCTTTAATTCTAACCTTAAAACCTGATAAAATCCCAAACTATATCTGAACACTGGCGTCACCCAGTGACGTCACTCAATCTCTGCCTTGATGTTTTCTTTCTGCTGAATAAATTTAGCCCAGTTGTTTAATTTTACATCACCCAAATCAAACAGAAGTAAGCAGAATCGATGTTAACACTATGGCTTCTCACAGACGATAAAATTCACTGTGAAATAACATTTCTGATACATAGCAAAGCCATACACTGACATACTCATTCACACTTACAAAGAATCGTTTGGAATCAGACATTAACACTTCTGTTCTAGCCCATTTTGGTCCAAACCTAGGTTTTTTAGTGTGCACGTTTAAGCAGCAAAATTTTCACAATGTGAAATTCATTGCTCATTTACTTTGGGAGGACAACAACATAACTTCTTTCCACTAGCTACACTGATCTTCATTTTACTGCTTTCTAAGACCCATATCCAGCTTTAAAGAGAGCTGAGGTATCTGAGGGATAATCCATCTTCCCCAATCCAAAGATATTACATAGGCCATACAAATAGTGTGCTACCTAATGCTGTGTAAATATGCTGCAATACAAAAATCACATTTGCACAAATTTTGTAGGAATGTTTCTCATAGTCTATTTTTTCCTGACTTTGAATTTCCTGTGGCACCTCTAACTGACTCTCCCCTTTGAAATAAGATATTTTTCCATTTTCTTAAGAACATTCTTTTGAGCCTTGTGACCTTTTGTAAAACCAAGTTTTTTTGCCTTGAGTTCAAAATAACATCTAAAGGAATGACATACAGCCTTATTGTGATGAGCTTTAAAACAGAAATAGAACCAAAACAAAACAAAACAAAAAACCCACAAACAATAAAAGAGAGACACTGGAAAGAGGAGCATTAACCCCTAACCCCAGGCGTTTAGGGTTAGGGTTAGGGTTAGGGTTGTATTCACTGCTGTGATGAAATGAAGTTAGTGTTTCCCTTAAACTGTGAGTGGGATGTTTCCCTCACCTTTAGCCACCACATTGAGATGAACCAACTTGCTGGCTGTGGTCTGGTATTCGTAGTATTCGTAGGTGAGGGTACGCGTGAAAAGGCAGCGGTAAACACCCGTATCATTGAATGTCACGTTTAGAATGTAGATTGACGCATCCTGCAGGTCCATTGTGTTTTTACTGCCATTCCAGTGCACTCGTTCTTCAAATCGATCATCTTTTATGTCTGGCTCACCATCATAGTGGTAAATCTAATAAAGACAGTTTCAAAAGTCACAATGTAATCACACTCCTGTTTCATGCTGTATGCACACGGCACTTATCTTTCATAGCACATTCTTTGCTCCCTCACAAACTCCATTATTTTTTCCTTTTAGTTCTGTCTGCTTTTGGTGTCAGCTGCTCTTGTCTGTCCCTGAGAGTCAGAGGCATGGCCAGGGACTGCGAGAGGTTTTTCCCCTCCACCTCCAGCATTTCTCTGGGTTATTTTATGCTAGCATCGCACAGATATCCTGATACATTTCTATTACATTCTATTACCATTTACTTCTTTTATCAGATAATAGTAGTTTTGCTTATATGAATCATTCTCATATGACATTTATTTAAATCTTTCTTCTGTGAAAGTGACCACTGAAGGTGGGGTCAGGGTTAGGGTTAGGGTCAGGGTTAGGGTTAGGGTTAGAGTTAGGTTTCCTGTGGCTGAGATTACTGCAAAAGTGTTTTCTGCTTACTTGCTGTGTGAATGCAACTGACTGACATAGGTAATAGTCTGAAGCAATGAAGTGGTATGAAAACACACTGTTTATCTTGCCGAGTGTGAAACACAAGTTAGACTTTGAAACATATTAAGCTATATCAATGTAAACAAATGTAAGCCATTTTAAGTACACTTTTTCCCCCCGTAACAACATGCATCTTTGAAACACTCACGTGGACAAAGTCTGCTTCTCCTTTAGCCATGAAGTACCAGTCCACCGTGGCAGTGGCCTCCACTTCCCCCCTCATCTTACAGGAGATGCAGCCAACTTTAAATCCCTCTCCAGCAACTGCTTCAGTGTCAGAATCCACCTCAGCACATGCACCATCAGCCCTCCAAACTGTCAAAATAAAGACACATACTGGATGCACTACACTCTGTACTATACATTATAAACTCACTTAGAAGCATCTACCTTGTAGATGCAGCTCAGCAGTGTAGAGTTAGCGACCATGGCCCATCTGTTGCCATGCACAGTTTGTCTGGGCCATTCTCTAGCTCTTCTTCAGTAGTCAGTCTCTGACCACAGGACTGCTGTTGGCTAGATATTTTTCACTGGCAGACCACTGTCCACCCAGCACTGACATTGACATGTGTAAAAAAAAAATAAACAAAAAAAAGCAGCACCAGCGTTGTGCCTGACCAAGTTATGACTCCCACTACCATGTTACTAACCAAGTTATGACTCCCACTACCATGTTACTACCAAGTTATGACTCCCACTACCATGTTACTACCAAGTTATGACTCCCACTGCCATGTTACTACCAAGTTATGACTCCCACTGCCATGTTACTACCAAGTTATGACTCCCACTACCATGTTACTACCAAGTTATGACTCCCACTGCCATGTTACTACCAAGTTATGACTCCCACTGCCATGTTACTACCAAGTTATGACTCCCACTACCATGTTACTACCAAGTTATGACTCCCACTACCATGTTACTACCAAGTTATGACTCCCACTGCCATGTTACTACCAAGTTATGACTCCCACTGCCATGTTACTACCAAGTTATGACTCCCACTGCCATGTTACTACCAAGTTATGACTCCCACTGCCATGTTACTACCAAGTTATGACTCCCACTACCATGTTACTACCAAGTTATGACTCCCACTGCCATGTTACTACCAAGTTATGACTCCCACTACCATGTTACTACCGAGTTAGTGTCACGGCTGTGTTGAGAATGGTTTGCCACCCAAGTAATATCCACTTGTACTAGCCACTCGAACAGTCACCACGAGACAGATACCGTAGAGATGTCAAGTGTACAGAGAACAAGAAAATACAAAGGAAGAATTAATGCCCACCCTGTGAGGAGAGCAGTAATGCTCAAAGAGAAAAGGAGAAATTGAGTCAATAATAGCTATTAATACAGGACAAAAAACACTGCCAGAGGAGTGCAGCTGACTTAAACATAGTGTATGGATGTTGATCATTCTATTAACATTGTGTATGGATGTTGATCATTCTATTAACATTGTGTATGGGTGTTGATCATTCTATTAACATTATGTATGGGTGTTGATCATTCTATTAACATTGTGTATGGATGTTGATCATTCTATTAACATTGTGTATGGATGTTGATCATTCTATTAACATTATGTATGGGTGTTGATCATTCTATTAACATAGTGTATGGATGTTGATCATTCTATTAACATTGTGTATGGGTGTTGATAATTCTATTAACATAGTGTATGGATGTTGATCATTCTATTAACATTGTGTATGGGTGTTGATCATTCTATTAACATTGTGTATGGGTGTTGATCATTCTATTAACATTGTGTATGGGTGTTGATCATTCTATTAACATTGTGTATGGGTGTTGATCATTCTATTAACATTGTATATGGGTGTTGATCATTCTATTAACATTGTGTATGGGTGTTGATCATTCTATTAACATTGTGTATGGGTGTTGATCATTCTATTAACATTGTGTATGGGTGTTGATCATTCTATTAACATTGTGTATGGATGTTGATCATTCTATTAACATAGTGTATGGATGTTGATCATTCTATTAACATAGTGTATGGATGTTGATCATTCTATTAACATAGTGTATGGATGTTGATCATTCTATTAACATTGTGTATGGGTGTTGATCATTCTATTAACATTGTGTATGGATGTTGATCATTCTATTAACATAGTGTATGGGTGTTGATCATTCTATTAACATTGTGTATGGGTGTTGATCATTCTATTAACATTGTGTATGGGTGTTGATCATTCTATTAACATTGTGTATGGATGTTGATAATTCTATTAACATTGTGTATGGATGTTGATAAGTCTATTAGCACAATTGTAGAAATGTGCTGTTTCCAGAAACCTAACTGTTAGTTATTTTCACTCTCTTCAATTCTTGCATACCTGGCAGTTAATTCTGTTTGATATTAAAGGCTACGAGCTTATATAAGTTTTAGGATACCACTTTATAAGACATTGTCCCATTCTGTAATCATTATGAGAATGAATTTTATGTAGTCTACACTGCATAACTCATATAGTACAGTTTAGTGACTGCATTGCACACATAATAAGGAGGGGGGAGAGAGAGAGAGGGAGAGAGAGAGGGAGAGAGAGAATGCCATACATCCTCAAACTTGACAAGCAGTAAGTGTGTGCAGTGACACTAATGTGTGTGTGTGTCAGAGTCAGAGGAGGTTGTTTGTCGTCAGAGCTGGGTATATGTTTATATGTGCTGGTTTTCCCTGTGGGTTGTGCTGAATGTATTCACTCACCGTGTAGAGTGCAAAGCACCAAGACCAGGAACAGGCTTTTCGTAAACATATTTGAAGCAAGAGAACTCAGGGATCCAGCCACATTTGCAGTGATGAATCTTCAGAAGAATGAAGGATACTCCCTTCTGGATAATCTCTGTCTGCTCCCCAACAAGTTTTTAGTTTGTCATCAATCTCATCTGTAAATGAGCTGCTTGTCTGAAAGTTCAATCAGTTTCAGAATTTACAGCTGAATCAGTTTGATTTGCTGTTAATGTGCTGATATAAATGATCACCTCAGCTTGCACAGTGAGCTGAGAATTTTCAACATGTGAGATACAGATGATCATAAAGTGCTGAAAAGCAGAAGACTTTCTCAAGGTTTGGCCTGGCGGTTCAGGTCTTTGGATAAACAATTTAGCACTATAATTCTGTCATGTGAGCGCATGCATTAAAATGGCGCTGACAAGCAGCAGCTTGTGCGCGTGGAAAAGGAGGAGAAACAGTGTAAAAGTTAAGAGAGTACAGGTTTGGAGAGATTCTTCAGAGACTCTCCAATCTTCCAAAGACTTTCCTGCTATAAACTAACATGCTCCCTTTCTTTGGCTCTGTATTCAGCGGTTTATCAAACACGTACCTTGCTTAGTTACTGGCACATCAAAATCTGTAACATCAAGGTTATTTTATCCGTATGAAGGCTACTTTTAAAATAAAAAAAATATCTCCAGTTGTGTAACCTGAGACGACCAGTTTCCTGAGGTCTCACAGTAAAGCGCAGTTACTGTCTCACTGTTACTGGTTATTGATATGTAGAACTCTTGCTATTCTGCTGCTTATGTCATCCCCGTTTTTGTAAAGAAATAACAATGAACGTGAATTAATGTGTTCGTGCTGTTTCCTGCAACAACGCCACGGTTTCAACGTCCCACAATTTCAATCTTCATTCTAATTAAAAACGCGCTTTAGACGTTTGTCTGACTACGTGCTGTTTCCTTTTATTTTGCAACGGTATAGTCATGACCCCTACAAGCCTCTATCCTCTATCGTCTATCGTCTAAAATGTGTGTTACTCTTCCTTCACTTATCCCTGATTCAAGATTTTTTTTCCACTCTAAGACGCAAATAAGCAATCATAATCGTTTAATATACAACGTCCCCACGATACCTACAGATGTTTTATTTGCTGTAATCGTATATTTGAAATGATCGTTATTTGGCAGCTCACAGTTCTTGTCCTCGTGCTGCCCTTCGAGAAACTGTCCCCTCTTTTCTCCAGGTCTGTCTGCAAAAATATTCTTCCCTTCGAAAACACACTATCTTGATATTCTTTCTAGTGTTACACCGAATAAACAAATCAATTATCTATCGACTGTGGATTCGTAAAATAAAAGTTGGACGACCATTTTGAGCAGGTCCTTAGGTTGCTGTCGGAGCGGATCTCTAAAGCACACTTTTGTTTTAACAAATAAAATGACCCTATGAAGTGCAGATGCCAGAGGAGTAAATCCGAAATGTGTCTGTTTCCTTACTTGTACCCTTCGAAGAAGGAAACGGAAAGATAAGCCGAAAAGAATGTCGCACTTGTCAATATAGACTACCCCGCACAACCACGCGCAGCGGTATGACTGAAACCAAACTGATGCATTGCGGTAAATTGTTACGGGGAACTGAGGGGAACAGGGACGCGCGCGGTCGTATGCGCAACGTAATGAACCTAAAACATCTTACCTCCGTTCAAGTGCAGAGTCAAAAATCAGGAATCATGTTCTTGTCTAAATCTAGAGGGACGTCATTTCAGACTGATCAAAAACTGACTTCGCACTTGAAGCTTCGATGTTAGAAATATCTATATTTCTATCATTTGCCCGGTAGGCTTGGTACTAAACATGTCAAACGAGTAGGATAATAAACAAAATGGACACACAATAGCCTAAAATACGACCCAGATTTTGTAACGTAACAAAAATGCATTCTCGCATATATTGCGTGTCTGTTTCATCTCGTAAAATCAGTGACTGCAGTCACGTAGGCTATAGTCTACGGCTCTGCTCAGTCCCAATACCACATAAACATGTCCGCAAATCTGCTATCCATCTAGCACCAACATTCATGAAGGTAATGAGCTCAGCACCTCGGACAGCGGCCAAATCAGGGAAGCGGCAGTTTTAAAAGCTTATAGGCAACTGGCCAGATAATTGTCAGAATAAAGGAAACTCTTAAGTAAATGATAAATAGGACCTACAAAGCAGACTGAATGCAAATGCCTGTAAACAGGTATGGTTCCTAAGTGTATTAGTACATAATTACACAGTCATGCTTAGGATGTGAATAAAATGGTTGCCTTTAAGGCATGATTAACAGGGGTCAGCTGTGGTCGAAAGTGCAGACTCTTCCGCCTAGAAATCCGTGGAAAAGCATACAAGTTCCGAATTCTTCGTTTTCTCCAAATATTAGCAAGACATGGTTTCACCTAAAACAGATCAAATAAGTACATAGGCTATATACATGCATATATTCATACATACACACATACCATACATCAGTGGCGACTGGTGAGCTGGAAACAGAAGAGCAACAAACCTCCCCTTTAAATCTACCATTAATTTCAAACTGTTCCCGTTTATCCACCTTGATTAACAATAAAACTAACGATTCGCAAATTAACACCAGTCGCGTAACAGAGTAAATGATTATCAATGATAATCAATGTCAATTTGTGATAGAGTTACTGGTTTTTGCAAAGTGCTCAATTTGATTGTGAATTGCACTCAACGCTGATGCATTAGGCCTATACAGATAAAAGATCCTGCTTTCTAACCTAAAAGTTTATTCTCAGAAACTGAGACCGATTTCAATAAGTTTACTTCCGTTTTTTAAATTTGAATTTCGTAACACAAGAAGGCTACAATGTAAAACACACTGAGTGATTAGGTTTCCAATATGTATTCAGATAACTGCCATGCTTCATAAACAATCTCACGCTGTAGCTTTCGCAACAAGCTTCAGACAATCCAGTGTTTCACGCAAATTTAAACGGCAGAATCTTGCAAATCAGACGAGCGCATTTTACATTAATGTTCCCTGACGTCGGGCAGAAAGCGAAAAGTACAACTACCAACAAATTACAAGAACGTGTGGGTATAACAATTGCTACACAGTTCAGTAAAGAGAAACAATAGTATCACGAAATGACACTGGTAGCCTAATCGTTTACTCTGTTTACGCGATTGGTATTAATTATTCTGCGAATCGTTTGTTTAATTGTTAATCAGGACGGATAAACTGGACCAGGTTGAAATAAGTGATAGAGTTAAAGGGGAGGTTTGTTCCTCCTCTGTTTCCAGCTCAACAGCCCTCACTGCATACATGGGAACGTTACATATCTATTCCTCCGCTCCGTCCTTCCTGCCTCCCCCTCAGCCCCAACAATAGTTGCCTGTACAACTGGATGGACGACGTAGTTCTTACTCCAGTCCAGTTGGGGGCAATAAGCCGCATAAAGTTACACAAGTTCTACGGTTGTGAAGACTCTGGCTCTTAGCGGAAGTTACTCTTTGACGCTGATCTAAGAACAGCCCCACCACACAACTTCAACCATTTGCAGTTAGAGAGGAGAAACGGGAAAACTGATGTCAGTTCAGGGTAAGGGAGAAACTTCGACGGAGACGGTGAGGTAAAGCGCTTGGACTGACAACCTTAAAACGGAACAAACTAGCAAAGTTAGCAGCTGTTCACGCGCGAGACTGACATAGTAACACCATCTTACATCTCCATCGAAGTGCGATAACACGATTATATTACATCTCAGAGCAAACTATAAAGTGAATCTGCTGACCTCGCTTACTGTCATAAAAAACTAAGGAGCGGTCCTAACGTTAGATGATCCTCGACCCTTATCATTAGCTAGCTGGTTAGCACAGCAGCTAGCATAGCTAATCCGTGTTAGATCAGTAGAGTTACCATGAGCTAAAAATGAAGCAGAGGACACAAACGAATCGCTGTATATATAAACGGGGCCACTATAGAAATGAAGTTTGATCGGATTTGCAGTACGAAGTCATATATATTAGGTCACGAAGGGCTAGCTTACGCGTTTACATCTGCAGTTGAGAAAGTTGGCAGCGGTTAAAATGTATTCATCAGCCTCATCAGGTAAGACAGCTGCATCATCTCACTGGCAAGAAACTTGCTTGAAAAAGAAGAAATGTGATTCTCATGATTATATTTAAAATTATAATTATTTATAAAATAATTATAACAGTAAGTAATTATAAAATTACTTTAGCGAGTGGGGGATCTTTTGTTGATTTAGTCTGTTCTTTGGCTGTTTTAACGGTTAATAAATGTAGTCGAAAACAATCATGAAAGTGTGACACAACTTACACAACACAAGTAGCGATACACTGACATCATAAAGGGAAGTGGTTGATAATATGTATCGGTCATTGAAACTATTTTGTCATTAACTGGGCTATTTATGTGGATAGGAGAGGCATTTTAAACATACCGACTTTGAGGTTTCAGGATCTTATCGCTACACGTGAAACAATTAAGAGCAGCGCATTCTTGCATGGATTTATGTGCACAGTGTAGTTAGTGTCTGTCTGTTATGTTTTGAATGTGTCACATAAAAATTCCCAGGGACGATGGACAAAGCTGTGATTGGCCCCTGCAGCTCTGCCGGCCCAGTGGTCGAAGTGTGCTTCCCCAGTGTAAGAGCATCCATTTTGGACAATCTAAACCAGCAGCGTGAGGAAGGACAACTCTGTGATCTGTCCATCCTTGTGCAGGGTCAGGTTTTTAGGGCTCATCGCTGTGTACTGGCTGCATCTTCGCCCTACTTTCATGACCAGGTATGTCCCTGAGCGTGTGTCTGTGTGTATTTGTCAGTGTGTGTTTCAGAGACAGTGTGTGTTTCTTGACTCTGTCTGTTACAGTCTGTGAGTACATGATTGTATGCATGTTTTTGTATCTGGATGTTTCTTTGTTTGTTGTTTCTCCTTGCGTGTTGCTGTGCTTGTTGTCTCTGAGTGTGTGTCGTTGTGTTGTTGTCTCTGAGTGTGTGTCGTTGTGTTGTTGTCTCTGAGTGTGTGTTGCTGTGTTTGTTGTCTCTGAGTGTGTGTCGTTGTGTTTTTGTCTCTGAGTGTGTGTCGTTGTGTTGTTGTCTCTGAGTGTGTGTTGCTGTGTTTGTTGTCTCTGAGTGTGTGTCGTTGTGTTTGTTGTCTCTGAGTGTGTGTCGTTGTGTTGTTGTCTCTGAGTGTGTGTCGTTGTGTTGTTGTCCCTGAGTGTGTGTTGCTGTGTTTGTTGTCCCTGAGTGTGTGTCGTTGTGTTTTTGTCTCTGAGTGTGTGTTGCTGTGTTTGTTGTCTCTGAGTGTGTGTCGTTGTGTTTGTTGTCTCTGAGTGTGTGTCGTTGTGTTGTTGTCTCTGAGTGTGTGTCGTTGTGTTTGTTGTCTCTGAGTGTGTGTCGTTGTGTTGTTGTCTCTGAGTGTGTGTCGTTGTGTTTGTTGTCTCTGAGTGTGTGTCGTTGTGTTGTCTCTGAGTGTGTGTCGTTGTGTTGTTGTCTCTGAGTGTGTGTTGCTGTGTTTGTTGTCTCTGAGTGTGTGTCGTTGTGTTTTTGTCTCTGAGTGTGTGTTGCTGTGTTTGTTGTCTCTGAGTGTGTGTCGTTGTGTTTTTGTCTCTGAGTGTGTGTCGTTGTGTTGTTGTCTCTGAGTGTGTGTTGCTGTGTTTGTTGTCTCTGAGTGTGTGTCTTTGTGTTTGTTGTCTCTGAGTGTGTGTCGTTGTGTTGTTGTCTCTGAGTGTGTGTCGTTGTGTTTGTTGTCCCTGAGTGTGTGTTGCTGTGTTTGTTGTCCCTGAGTGTGTGTCGTTGTGTTTTTGTCTCTGAGTGTGTGTTGCTGTGTTTGTTGTCTCTGAGTGTGTGTCGTTGTGTTTGTTGTCTCTGAGTGTGTGTCGTTGTGTTGTTGTCTCTGAGTGTGTGTCGTTGTGTTTGTTGTCTCTGAGTGTGTGTCGTTGTGTTGTTGTCTCTGAGTGTGTGTCGTTGTGTTTGTTGTCTCTGAGTGTGTGTCGTTGTGTTGTCTCTGAGTGTGTGTCGTTGTGTTGTTGTCTCTGAGTGTGTGTTGCTGTGTTTGTTGTCTCTGAGTGTGTGTCGTTGTGTTTTTGTCTCTGAGTGTGTGTTGCTGTGTTTGTTGTCTCTGAGTGTGTGTCGTTGTGTTTTTGTCTCTGAGTGTGTGTCGTTGTGTTGTTGTCTCTGAGTGTGTGTTGCTGTGTTTGTTGTCTCTGAGTGTGTGTCGTTGTGTTTGTTGTCTCTGAGTGTGTGTCATTGTGTTTTTGTCTCTGAGTGTGTGTCGTTGTGTTGTTGTCTCTGAGTGTGTGTTGCTGTGTTTGTTGTCTCTGAGTGTGTGTCGTTGTGTTTGTTGTCTCTGAGTGTGTGTTGCTGTGTTTGTTGTCTCTGAGTGTGTGTCCTTGTGTTTGTTGTCTCTGAGTGTGTGTCGTTGTGTTTTTGTCTTTGAGTGTGTGTCGTTGTGTTTTTGTCTTTGAGTGTGTGTTTTTTGACTGGTTATCGGCATGGGGTTTTTTTTTGTCTCTTAGTGTCAGTATCTGTTTTCTCTGAGTGTATGTCAGGTTGTGTCTGTTGTCTGAGTGCGTGACCGTTTGTGTGTTTCGTCTTGTAGTGTGTGTCTGTAAGTTTCACTTTGGTATGAAAGTTTGCACAGGTAGAGAATATTTTAGTGTCGTGAGAATTCTGTGTGTATCTCTTTCTAATTTTCTAACAGTTTTCTTTGTTTTATTTATTTATTTATATTTTTAATTGGTTTCCCATCTCATTCTAGTGCCATGTGTTTCTGCTTTTGGAGTAAGAAGCAATCTTCAGCTGTGATAGACATGTGAATGGCTTTTAATGGCTTGTTTTCTGTTCAGGTTGTGCTGAAAAATGTGACGAGTGTAACTCTACCCTCAGTGTTGGAGCCGCTGGCCGTTCAGAGTGTGCTGGACTCTGCATACACTGGTCAGCTCAGGATCATGTGTGATGACATTGTTAATTATGTGACAGTGGCCAGCTTTTTGCAGATGTGGCACATTGTGGATAAATGCACTGAGATTTTGAAGAGGTCCAGGCCTGTGACTGAGGGAAGTCTGACAGAGACACTCATCCCCCAAGACACCTCCTCTAGACAGCAGTCCCCCAGCAGCTCTGACTGCTGCACCCTGCCGCAGGAGGGCGGGGAGGAGGAGAAGAGGCAGGCTGCGTCAGAGCACGGCGCTCTGCCTCCTCTGGCAACGTGGAGGAGACCCCAGCAGTTCAGCAGGTGGAGCAGAAACAGACCTGTGTCCTGTCAAAATGACTACGGCTCTGCAGAGGAGAAAATGCAGCTGCCCGGCACCGACGTCGCCTGGACGTCCAGTTACAGCACACTTTCAGACACAGACACACAACCAAATGACCCAACTGTCAGCAAAGCCAGATCTCACTTCAAACCAGCAGCAGCTAGCACAGAGAGACACGGGCTCAGAGACAGAGGAACTGAGGCTGATGAGGGAGTGGGAGAAGACACTGAGCAGGAAACTAACAAAGACACGGAGAAGTTGAGGCAGACAGGTGAGAGGCAGACAGGTGAGTAGAACATTTCTGTCATGTGATGAAAGAGTGGAGGAAGGAAAAGCTGAACTCCTGTGATATGGGGGGAAAAAACGATTTGGATGTCCTTTACATCAGACATCAGCATATTCACACAGTTAATGGCAGTAACGGTTCCAGCTTGTATGGCACCCTGGGTGAACCTCACCCTCAGCCCCCTCCTGCCAACAACAACAACAAAGCACCATTCTGCACTAACTGTCATTTTTTTATTCAGACCATTTTGCACAAACCAGAAAAAAATGCACCAATATTTCTGTGAAACTATATATTCATAGTATTATGAATGAATTGTGGTTTATTTGGTAACATTTTGTAGTGTAACTGATTTAACTAATTACATTAGTACTGTGCAAAGTTAGAGGTGCGCTTTTTGATAGATTTCCCCACTCCCCCTACCTCAGGTTTCCAGTAGGGAGACCTGAGGCCAACCTACCCCGACACCCTCCCCTTCTCATACTTCTGAGTGGGAGACCTTTCCAAGCAGTAGCCTGCCTAGCTCACAAACTACAATCAGGGCGCCCACCCCAACAGGGTTAACTGACCCACGCAGTGACATGATATCACTGACGTGACATGCAGATGAGTGATAGAAAACCAAATGCCATCATTCCCAGTTTTTTTGTGCGGGGGCCCCGTCCCACCTCCAGCGAGATGCTGCTCTGGGCCGCTGCCCATACCTAAATCCACCACTGGGTAACTGACCTGTTTAAACAAAACTTTTGAAATAGTTATATCAACATTGAGTAGAGATCACTAATAATCTCAGGATCAGAGACACATGTAAAGGAAAGGTTTACCGTCAGCACCTGAGATACTTTCAGTTCTTGTTTGTAAAGATAAATCTCACCCAGTTGTTAAAGCAAAGCATTATTTTCAGAGCCAACAGTCAATGAGTGTGCAGAAAGGATGATGGACTGCACTGTGAGGTAGTTTATTTTAACTCAAGGGTTCACAAAACTGTTAGTGGCACTGACAATCAAAGTCATTGGAACTAGGGATGTCCCGAGAGAAATTTCCTGGAGACAGCTACAGGGCCAAAAAGATTACAGAGAGGGTAATTGAATCAATCGCTTTGGATGACCTGCCCATCGCTGTGGTAGCCAATACAGAGGTGGTTTCAAATTCTGCAAACTGAGGCGAATGTTCCGCGCGAATTGGTTTTCTTTTAAATTTGAATGTTTTTTAGGTCAGCATACTCCGACAACATTAATCCTCAAGGCTACTAACAACAACCAGGGTATCATTTCAAAATTGAAAAACGTAACGCTTTAGCTGTATGTGATGTATGCGAGTTAGCCTAAACTAACGACCACAGAGAGCAATACAGTCGCTTAACGAAGGCTGAGGATTGATAATGATAACATACAAAAACAAGGCTTTCAGAAAAAGTATCAACGAAACTGACAGTTAGACAGGTTAACCTCTTGAATTATTGTAGGAAGATTAAATAAAATCGAAGACTTACGGATATTTTCTGGTATAACTCCCATCTGGGCACACATCTCCCTTAGTCCAGCGTCCATGTTTATTCTCCGAGAACTACCTCCTCAGACCGTTAGCGTGTGTTCACAAATGTTCGCAGTGAACTCAAAGCAAACGAAAAACTGTTTGAAAATGTTCGTGAATGTTTGACTTTCTTTGCTAGTTGAACGCACCTCAGGTTTGCGCCGTCTTTTTTTGGAGCTTTTGGAGCTACGGTACGCCCTACCCTCTCGACACTAGGGTTAGGGTTAGGGTTAATGAGACCAAAACCAGACAAAGTGCAAAAAAGGCGAGGAGTAGAACAGAGAAAGGAGCAGTGATGACCGAAGGGATCCAGAGAAAAGGACCAAGTCTCAGACAGGTGCAGCAGTTACAACAGGTTGTGAGGATGTGGGTTTGAAAGAACCAGATTGGTGACGAGAATGACAGAAATCATTTATGATTTGATTATGTGTCTTTTCTTGTGATCCAGGGTTTCAGAACTGAATTTCCCTGAGCAGTTGCAAAATGATACACTTTACAAGTGTCATTTGAGTTTCTCTTTACTGGCTACTTAATGTATAAGAAATTAGTAACAAACAAGTCCAGTGAGATGTTTTGTCAGGGGTATTTATCTTTTAAACTAGTAAATTGTAGGGGAGTGGACACATGTATGGTGTCACTGGGTTGAGATTTGTTCTAAGAGCAACAGAGAAAAAGAAGAAATGAGAAAGAAAAAAATGGCTAACTCAACACACACAGCTGCAAAAAAACATGATACGTTTTATGATTAAGAAGAGCCTTTTTACTTCTCCATACTAAACTTAAAGGTCAAAGGTAAAGGTAAAAGCCGTGAAGGTAACCTGTTGGTATTTTCGTCAAACTAACTGGTCACATGTTGTTTTTAATACAGTTAAGATGGAATAAATATGAATGTGTTGCACTGCATGTCAATTTAAGTGGTGCGCCTAAATTTTGTGCTGGTGCTAAAATTTTCAGTAAGGAGTACCAGAGCTACCAGTGGGAAAAGATAGTCTGGAGCCCTGCATTGTCCTGTTCTGATATAATGTGTGAACATGTCCTCCTACTGCTGACTTGTTCTCTCAGGTCAGTCGTGAGACTTTTACTCTGAGAGCAGTGATGGACCAAATGACCCTGAAATGCATCCATCTGTTTTCCAATTTTCACAAAACACTGTCTGAAATCAAGGATAAAAGTCAGCAATGTTATGGGCTTGTTTAGGATCTCATATTTCTGGTCCCATAATGTCAGTAACATTTTGAGTATTCAGTGTAACTGATTCTCCTTGTGAAAACTTGAAATGAGCATTCAGCGCTCTTACACTCTTAAACGTTGCTCTCACACAGGTAGAATTTGAATAGACAGATGAAGAGAAATAAATAAACTAGGAACATGACACAGGCAGTGGCACTGTGTGAATGAGTTGTATCTGAGAGCGACAATTTGTGTTTCTCCCAAATAATGAATTCTAGCAGAACTGTTTGTTCAGTTAGAAGCATTTTAGTTTTGTCATATCAATAATATATAGATTCCTTCAAACTCTGAGACATCTGCTTTTTCCCAAACACCTAGAATTGTGGAATAATGACTCTTAGGACCATGGGCAACTTTGGCCTGTAATGTGGTAAACAGACAGTCTGCTTTGATAGCATTATCTTTAAAGCTCCACATATTAAGCTCAGTACATTTCTGCACTGTGTGATGGAGCACAGCATTAAAAGAGGGGTTTACAAGATTCTCTGCTTTTGAGCCAGTAGTTTTTCCTCTTTATCAGCCTTACCTTTAACTGCTAGTCTGTGTTGTTTACTCAGTTCTTCAAATGTGACTATCATGGAGTTGACTGATTTAATATGAGAGACACAGAGCTGTTAATTCTGATGTATTATAAGTGTTTTATCAGTGCTTTTGTTTCCAGGAGAGTGTGAGCCAGGCTGGTCAGAAGAAAGAATTCAGGATGAACAGAGAGAAACTTATGAAAAGAATGAATTAAAAAATGAATCATCTTCTACTCAGTGTGACCTCTCTGACCCTCACAGAGAGCTGCGCAGTCCTGCTGGCCATTTTCCACAGTCATCTGCTCGCTTATCATGGCCTTGGTCTCAGCATGATAACAGGCTTCAGGAAGGAGAGGAAGACTGTGGAGCAGATGAGGAGGGTGAGGTGGAGGAGGGAGAAATGGATTTTGGCCGATTCACAGACACAGCCTTTGATGGAGAGACATATGATGAAATTGAAGACGGAACTGGCCAGGTCTCCCAGAGGCCTTTGCTACCTGTATCTCCAGATGCCACTGAATTTGTGCTTGAGCAGAGTTGGCCCCAATTCAGCAGGACAGCCCCTCCCTCATTGCCTCTAAACCCAACCCAGTCTTCTCCTCCCTCCTCCTCTCCTCCTATCCCCTCATCATCTTCCCCCCTTGCTCTGGCAGGAGCGCCTTACACAGGCAAGGTGCATTTCTGTCACTGTGGGAAAGCCTACACCCAGAAGAGCATGCGTGACCGACATGTCAAAATGCAACATCTCAACCTGCGTCCCTTCACCTGTCCAGTGTGCACCAAAAGCTTCAAGATGAAACACCATCTGACAAAGCACCTGAAAACACACGGAGGCCTGCGGCCCTATGAATGCAGGCTGTGCGGTAAGAAAGTCATCTGGAGGGACAGTTTTCTCAGGCACCAGGCCCGTTGTGAGCGTCTGGTCGCCAGCGGAACGGCTGTTGGCTACAATACCAGTGACGGCAGAGACTTAACAACCAGCAGCACAGCTGGAACTTACAGCACCCAGGAGTGCACAGACTTCCTTCCCCAGGCTGGACTGGTGAAAGTGGAACAGAGTGATTCCCTTGATGATGAGGCTAGTGCGGGTGGCTTATTTGCAGCTGTGACTGGGAGCGAGCAGGAGCTGGCTGTTCCGGAGCAGATACTTAAGCAGGAGAAGGTAGAGAGGGGCAGCTGACAGACCTGTGCTGAGAAACAGGGGAGCTCCATTTCAGCTCTTCCGTTTTTTCATTTTTTCCCCCCAGAAAGGAGATCAAATTAGCCACCATGAGGAAAACATGAGGGGGATCTTGAATAAAATATCCTTTATGAATATTAGTGTATGACTGCTACAACCCTACACACATGAAGCCTGTCCATTTTGATGAACTGTGTGTTGGCATTAATATTACTCACTGGTGATGTTTGCACACTTGTGCTTCTGTGGTGATTTTAGTTATATGTGATTAGAGTGTATATGTGCTGTTTAATTGAACCCTTAGAAGGAGTGGGTGGTCACTGAAATGTATTTTTACTGTTTTTTCTGCACTATATTGTGATGCACTATGAATAAATTGTTTTTGTTTATCTTTTAGTGTTTGAAGTACACAAATAAATGCAAATCATAAATATACAGACATAATTCCGCAACACTGAAGGTGTGATCAGTACTTCAGGGTTGTTCCCAAGCTTGATATAAAATGCCTGTATTTCAGTTTTTTGTGTTAGGAAGAAGAATTCTGGGGTTTACTTTGTTCAAAGCCGAGGTGTTTTTTTTTTCCCCCCAAATTTCCCTGCTTCATGATGTTCATGATGTAAGGCTACCTTATGTTAGCGTATGCTACTCTGTTTATTTCAGTGCTGTCACAGATGACCTTCAGAGGTAGTAGACCAGTTCTGGGTGGTTCTATGCCCTGTATCTCTCAGAGCTGCGGAGAGGCAAGGATAACAGTTGACTCCAGCCTGAAGAAAGCCTGAGTTCCAACAGGTTTCACCTACATCGTTAACATTCCTGATGACCAATATGTGTACACTCACCATCCACTTTATCTGAAACCCCTCTCAGACCTACACTCACTGACTTCTACATAAGGTACACCTGCCTTATAGGTACACCACATAAATGTGCGGTCACAGACTGTAGTGCAGCTGTTGCCATGAACAGTTTATCAGTGCAATTAATTACTTTACACCAATTGTCAGTGGTCAGTGTCTGGGCTGCCATTGACCGTGTATTGAGTAGCAGACCATTCTCAACATAGCAGTGACACTGGCATGGTAGTGACATGGCAGTAACAGTGCATCAGACACAGCAGCGTTACTGGGATTTTTACAAACCAGAGTGGCACTGCTGGGTTGAAAGTGTTCTGCCACCCACAAATGGTCCTGTCATCAGAAATTGGCCATGTAAGAAGGGCTGACATGAATTCTGCAGGGCAACAGATAGGCCATGGTCTCTAAGTGTGCATTACTAAGGAGTACCTATAATGTGGTGTTGAATGTATGTGAGTGTATATTACCTGCTTTAATGCAGTATCATATCATTGTTTTTAAAATTCATTCTAGTGTCTTGACACAAGTTTTTTGAATGATTAGATAAGGAGTCCTAAGACACCCGTATATTTATTATTGTTAACAACTCTACTATGTGTTGGTGCATGAGTTGGTATAACGTCTGTCTGCCTTGTACTGTATAATTTTGATCTCTGACCTCCTCACAATGTTCTCTGACATTGCATTTATAGATGCACTAATGTCTCTGGCTTAAAGTATTTAACATAGTCACAATTTCAGCCTACCATTGTCTTGGTTCTTCCAAAAATCTCCCCCCAATTCCAGTACTTTCTATGACTTGTCAAAATCAGATTCGGACTTACTTGAAGTAGACTGTCTAACTGATCTAATTGTCAGTCAGTTACTTTCCAGTTGTATCCCTAAAAGAAAAATGGGGGAAATAGTTATGTAAATTATTCTACCAAATAATAGCACTGAATGGGTAAAGATTCTCCATATCTTTATTAATGTCTAGTACAGCTGTCCTCTCTAAATCGAACTAAGTCCTCTCAAGTGGATTAATCAGTCATAGTGTTCTTGGCCAACTAATATTCTGTTAGCTGATCCATTGCATTTATTTATTTCTGCATTTACTTATTTATTTTTAGAAGTGAATTATAGTTCAACCTGTAGTTAGTTCTGTAAATGGAAGTTTGGACCAAGGAACTCATAAGACTCTGTTTACATTTAATCATCATTCTGTTTCGCTGAACGTTATGTTCACGTGCCTGAATCATATAATATACTGGGAACCGGTTGAAGAGCAAGGTGGATGCAACATTTTTTTTTTTTTTTTTTTGAAAACAGGATAACAAAATACGAAGTACAACAATGCATCACAATGAAAACAAAACAAACAAACTAACAAACAGAAAAAAACAATGACAACAAGAAGAAGATCAACAACAAATAAAGTCAAAAAAGAAAGAGCAAAGGGAAACAAAACGAGAAAAAAAAGTAATAATAATAAAAATAATAGTTAAATAAATGAATGAAATAAATACATCTTTCTTTGTATATATGCATTTATGTATAAAGGTTGAACAACAAAACATAACAAGACTGACAAGACCAGACAAGCCGGGTTGGTGGGACAAACTGCACGCTGTGTTAGGTTTGTTGAAGCATATAAGAGGAGAAAATAAATAAAAGTTGTGGGGGGAGGGGAGGGGAGGGGGGAACCAGGTGTCTTCATAGGATTTAATGTTGTTTTTCTGAAATGCTGCAAGTTTTTCTAGATTTGAATGGTCTATTAGTAGGTTGAGCCAGTGAGCTATGGATATCTTGGTTCTGTCTTTCCAGTTCAGTAATATGGTCTTTTTGGCAAAGGGTAGCGATATTAATATGAATGATTTGAGATGTTTCGGTGTGTGTAGTGTAGAGACATCGCCAAGTAAAGCTATGATGAGGCATAAGGGGATGCTGAGGCTAAGGATCTCAGATAGCTTGACCTCATGACCTCCGACCAGAAGTTTTGGATGTGTGTGCAGAGCCAGATGGCATGAAAGTAATCATCTGTTGAGGTTGGACAGTGTGAACATATATTACTTTGGCTAAAGCCCATGCGGTAAAGTTTGTGAGTGGTAATGTGGGTTCTTTGAAGGACTTTATACTGTATAAGTTGGGTTTTAGAATTACACGTCATAGAGAATGTGTTATTGCATATGCTTCGCCAGTTAATATCTGTTGGTAGGCTATTTATGTCTGTGGTCCATTTGTCTATAGGGATTGATATTGTGCTGTCTTCAGATGTCAGAAGTTTGTATATTTGGCATAGCTTTTTTTGAGGTTTGAGTGATTGTAACTTTGAATAGAGGGGAGGGCTGTGACCTAGTGTTGATGGGGTTTTTTTTATGACTTCTTTTAACTGGATATACTGGAATTAGCAGTGGTCTGGTATGTTGTATTTTTTTTGGATGTGGTCGAAGGTCATGAGCAAGCCATCATTGAGTAACTGTCCCAGGCTGGTTACTCCTCTCTCATTTCAGGTTGAGAAGAAAAAGGGTTTGTTATTGATTAAAAACATGGGATTATGCCATAATGGAGTATGGATAGATGGTGAGAGACTGTAATGGAGAATTTCATTTGACTTCCACCAAGCGGTTAGAGTGGTGCTGATAGTGTTGTTTTTGTAACAGGTGTGAGTTTTTATGGATTTATCTATAAATGGGAGGTTTTTGATGCTCAATTCTTTAGCTAAAGTATTTTCGATGTCTAGCCAAGGCGGATTGGTGTTATTTGTCCAGTGGTGCATGTACAGTAATTGGTGTGAGAGGAAATAGTAAAAGAAATTTGGGGCCCCAAGTCCTCCATTGTTTGGGCTTTTGGAGGGTAGATAGTTTAATTCGTGGTTTTTGGTTTTTCCAGTAGAATCTAGTGACTGCGTTATTGAGAGAGGAGAACCAGCCCAGGGGTGGGGTAACAGGGGTCATGGCAAAGAGGTAGTTTATTTTTGGGAGGATGTTCATTTTAACAGTTGAAATTCGGCCAATTAGAGATAGTGGCAATTTATTCCATCTTTCCAGGTTGTCTTTTATTTCTTGTAGTGGGGGGGGTGAAGTTCAGTTTGCATAATTCGTTTAGATTTGGAGAGATGTGGATTCCAAGGTATGGAATAGATTTTGCTGATGTATATTAAGGTTTCAAGTTTTATTGTCATTTACTAGATAACAATGTAGACATCATTATCAGCAATGAAATTCTTGAGCTCGGGGCCAGCTCAACTTGCGAAGTGTAAACAGTTAAATAACAATAAGAACAATAAGGTAGGTAGTATAGGGGTACTATAAGGGGGGGATATATATATATATATATATATATATACATGAGCATAAATAGAATGTACAGTGTTGAGAATATAAATATAAGAGACATGGAGTAGGTGATAAAGTGTGTAGTGAGATAAAGTGTGTAGTGGGCGAACAGTCCTGAGTGGGACAGTCTTAAAGTGCATGTTGCATGTGTAACAGCAACAGTAGTGCAGCAGCATAGGCAGTTGTGATGTACACAGTAATGGTAATGGCTTGGGTAGAGAACAGTGCAATATGAGTCATTAGTGCAATGTGAGTAGAGTTATCAGACTGTTATCAGACTAGGGGTCTGACTAGGGGTCTGAGGGTCCAGGCAGTGTCTGCAACTGTAGTGTCAGTGGTTCAGAAGTCTGACTGCTTGAGGGAAGAAGCTGTCTCTGAACCTGCTGGTACGGGTCCGGATGCTCCTGTACCGTTTGCCGGATGGCAGGAGCGTGAACAGTCTGAGGCTGGGATGACTGGGGTCAGCGAGGATCCGCTGTGCCTTCCTCCTGCAGCGCTGGCTGTAGAGGTCCTGGATGGCTGGCAGCTCAGTCCTGGTGATGCGCTGCGCTGATCTGACCACCCTTTGCAGAGCTTTGCGGTCGTGAGCAGTGCAGCTGTCATACCAGGCCGTGATGCTGCCAGTCAGGATACTCTCGATGGTGCACCTGTAGAAGTTGGTGAGTATCCTGGGGTCCATCCCGAACCTTCTCAGCCGTCGAAGGAAGAAGAGCCGTTGTCTTGCTGCTTTCACGACCACTCCTGTGTGGTGTGACCAGCTTAGATCCTCACTGATGTTAACCCCCAGGAATCTGAAGTTGCTGACCCTCTCCACTGCTGTACCCCCGATGTGGATGGAGGTGTGTCCCTCTCCCTGTAGTCTCCTGTAGTCCACAATCAGCTCCTTGGTCTTACTGACATTGAGCAGGAGGTTGTTGTCCTGACACCACGATGTCAGGGCTCTCACCTCAGCTCTGTACGCGGACTCAAGTTCAAGTTCAAGTTTATTTAGAGCCCAATATCACTGTTTACAGTCTCAAAGGGCTTTACAGGCCACAACAGTCAAATCAAAATATGACGGCACCCCCTGACTTAATCCTCATGGCGGGCAAGAAAAAACTCCAAACCCAAGAGGGAAATGGGAAAAATCTTGAGGAGGACCACAGAGAGAGGAGCCCCCTCCTTAGTCAGACAGGTGTGCAATAGGTGCTGACCACGTGGGCAGTTACAGCTGAAAGTAAATTGGGGCATGAACAAAGGGGATGGTGATGTAGACAGGAGGCTGACGGGGGATGGAAGATGATAACACCAGGATGGATCGGTCCAGAGGGTGGGAGGAGTCAGGATCACTGGTGTCTCAGGAGTAGCATGTGTGGCTCGACAGACAGAGAGAGAGAGAGAGAGGGGAGAGAGAGAGAGAGAGAGAGAGCGAGAGAGAGAGGCACATTGTTAGATGTTCATTTCCACATAATGGTTAAGGTAAATATACATCGTGTGCCGAGTGCAGGCAGGGACTCCAGCAAGACTAACTAGTACAACATAGCTAAAAGGGAGAGCTAGAAGGTAATATGGACATGATGGCACTCTGGGACACAAGGCGGCCACCCACTCCACAGTCAACAAACCTGAGTGAACATGTTAAAGTGGGGGGGCGACAGCATCCAAACATCCCAGTTCACCAAACAATCTATGCCCGAGAACCCTCCAGATCTGCTCCTTTGCCTAGTAAAGAGCTATTAGCAAAAGGCTTGGCTAAACAGATAAGTTTTCAGCCTTGACTTAAACATAGAGACTGTGTCTGAGTCTCGAACATTAATTGGGAGGCTATTCCATAACTGTGGGGCTCTGTAAGAGAAGGCTCTGCCCCCTGCTGTAGCCATCATAACTCGAGGTACCAACAAATAGCCTGCACCTTTTGATCTAAGTTGGCGTGGTGGATCATAAAAGACCAGGAGTTCGCGCAGGTACTGTGGCGCAAGACCATTTAATGCTCCATATGTTAATAGTAAGATTTTATAATCAATACGAGATTTGACTGGGAGCCAGTGCAGTGTGGATAAGATAGGGGTGATGTGATCATATTTTTTGGTTCTAGTAAGAACTCTGGCCGCTGCATTCTGAACTAACTGTAGCTTATTTATACACCTAATAGAGCATCCAGACAGTAAGACATTACAGTAGTCTAATCTAGAGGTAATGAAAGCATGAACCAATTTTTCAGCATCTTGAAATGACAATGCATTTCTTATCTTGTTAATATTTCTAAGATGAAAGAAGGCTATCCTGGTAATATTATCTACATGAGCTTCAAATGAAAGACTGGGGTCAATAATTACACCAAGATCTTTTACTGCCGCACCTGATGAAAGAGAAAGGCCATCCAGGGTAACTATGTGGTCGGAAAGCTTACTCCTAGCTGCATGTGATCCTAGTACAAGTACTTCTGTTTTTTCAGTGTTGAGTGAGAGGAAATTCGTAAGCATCCAGTGCCTAATATCCTTTAGACATTCCTCAATTTTGTTAAGTTGGTGTCTCTCGTCTGGCTTCGCTGAGACATACAACTGTGTGTCATCAGCATAGCATCCATCCATTCCATCCATTTTCTCCCGCTTATCCGGGACCGGGTCGCGGTGGCAGCAGGCTGAGGAGGGTCGCCCAGACATCCCTTTCCCCGGCTACATCCACCAGCTCCTCCTGGGGGATCCCAAGGCGTTCCCAGGCCAGCCGAGATATATATTTCTCCCAACGTGTCCTGGGTCTTCCCCGGGGTCTCCTCCCAGTTGGTCGCGCCCGGAACACCTCCATAGGGAGGCGCCCAGGAGGCATCCTGACGAGATCCCCGAACCACCTCAACTGACTCCTTTCAATGCGGAGGAGCAGCGGCTCTACTCCAAGCTCCTCCCGGGTGTCCGAGCTCCTCACCCTATCCCTAAGGGTGCGCCCAGCCACCCTGCGGAGGAAGCTCATTTCCGCCACTTGTATCCGCGATCTCATTCTTTCGGTCACTACCCAGAGTTCGTGACCATAGGTGAGGGTTGGAACAAAGATCGACTGGTAAATTGAGAGCCTTGCCTTCTGACTCAGCTCCTTCTTCACCACGACGGTCCGGTACAACGACCGCATGACTGCCGCCGCCGCCCCGATCCGCCTGTCGATCTCCCGCTCCATTTTACCCTCACTCGTGAACAAGACCCCAAGATACTTGAACTCCTCCACCTGAGGCAGGAACTCAGTCCCAACTCGGAGGGGGCAAGCCACCTTTTTCCGGCATAGGACCATGGCCTCGGACTTGGAGTTGCTGATCCTCATCCCGACCGCTTCACACTCGGCTGCAAACCGCCCCAATGTGTGCTGGAGGTCACAGTTTGATGAGGCCAACAGAACCACATCATCTGCAAAAAGCAGAGACGCAATCCTAAGGCCACCGTACTGGACACCCTCCTCACCCCGACTGCGCCTTGAGATCCTGTCCATGAAAATTAAGAACAAGATCGGAGACAAGGTACAGCCCTGGCGGAGTCCAACACTCACTGGGAATGAGCTTGACTTTGTGCCGAGAATACGGACACAGCTCTCACTGCGGCTGTACAGGGACCGAATGGCTCGCAGCAGCGAACCTGGCACCCCATACTCCCGCAGTACCCCCACACGGCACCCCGGGGGACACGATCGTAAGCCTTCTCCAGGTCCACAAAACACATGTAGACTGGATTGGCAAATTCCCATGATCCCTCCAGTATCCGTGCGAGGGTGAACAGCTGGTCCGTTGTTCCACGGCCAGAACGGAATCCATATTGTTCCTCCTGTATCCGAGGTTCGACAATCGGCCGCAGTCTCCTTTCCAATACCCTAGAGTAGGCTTTCCCAGGGGGGCTGAGTAGTGTGATACCCCGATAGTTGGAGCACACTCTCCGGTCCCCTTTTTTAAAAATGGGGACCACCACCCCCGTCTGCCACTCCACAGGCACTGTCCCTGACTCCCACGCGACGTTGAAGAGGCGTGTCAGCCATGACAGCCCAACAACATCCAAAGCCTTCAGCATTTCAGGGCGGATCTCATCCACCCCTGGCGCCTTGCCACTGTGGAGTTTTCTAACTGCCTCAGTGACCTCTGCCAGAGAGATGGGTGACGACCCTCCTGAATCTTCTGACCCTGCCTCCTCTATGGAGGGCGTGTCAGTCGGATTTAGGAGCTCCTCAAAGTGTTCCTTCCACCGTCCGACCACATCCTCAGTTGAGGTCAGGACCTCCCCGTCCCTGCTGAGAACAGCCTGGACGAGGCCCTGCCTGCCCTTCCTGAGTCGCCTGACGGTTTGCCAGAACCTCTTTGAGGCCAACCGAAAGTCCTTTTCCATGGCCTCCCCAAACTCCTCCCATACCCGAGTTTTTGCTTCCATGACAGCCGTCGCTGCTGCCCTTTTGGCGTGCCGGTACCTCTCAGCCAATTCCGGAGTCCCCCGTGCTAGCCAAGCCCGGAAGGCCTCCTTCTTCAGCCTGACGGCTTCCCTCACCGGTGGCGTCCACCACCGGGTCCTTGGGTTGCCGCCACGACAGGCACCAACGACCGTCTGGCCACAGCTCAAAGCTGCCGCTTCAACAATGGAGGCTCTGAACAGGGTCCATTCAGACTCCATGTCCCCAGCCTCCCTCGGGATCAGGGAGAAGCTCCGCCGGAGGTGTGAGTTGAAGATCTTCCGTACAGGGTCCTCAGCCAGCCGTTCCCAGTTCACCCTCACTATGCGCTTGGGTTTACCAGGTCTGTCTGGCAGCCTCCCCCGCCATCTGATCCAACTCACCACCAGGTGGTGATCAGTTGACAACTCTGCCCCTCTCTTCACCCGAGTGTCCAGCACATACGGCCGCAGGTCTGATGAGACAACTACAAAGTCGATCATCGACCGTTGGCCTAAGGAGCTCTGGTACCAGGTACACTTATGAGCTACCTTATGCTCGAACATGGTGTTCGTTATGGACAATCCATGACTCGCACAGAAGTCCAATAACAAAGCACCACTCGGGTTCAGATCAGGTAGGCCGTTCCTCCCAATCACTCCCCTCCAAGTCTCTCCATCATTGCCAACATGAGCATTGAAGTCTCCCAGTAGAACTACAGAGTCCCCAGATGGTGTCTTCACTAGGACACTTTCCAGTGTATCTAGGAAGGCTGGGTACTCTGAGCTGCCGTTCGGCGCGTACGCCGTCACGACAGTCAGAGATTTCCCCCCTGCAACCCGAAGGCGCAGTGAGGCAACCCTTTCGTTCACCGGGACAAACTCCACCACGGCGGTGCTCAGTCGGGGGCTAACAAGTAACCCCACACCTGCCCGCCGCCTCTCGCCCCAGGCAACTCCAGAGAAGGACAGAGTCCAGCCCCCATCCAGGAGTTTGGTTCCAGAGCCAAGACTGTGCGTAGAAGTGAGCCCAACTATATCTAGTTGGTATCGCTCCACCTCCCGCACAAGTTCCGGCTCCTTCCCCCCCAGAGAGGTGACATTCCACGTACCAAAAGCCAGTTTCTGCACCGTAAGTCCAGTCCGCTGGGGCCCCCGTCCCATCCTGCCACCCGTGTGGCATCGCACCCGGCCCCTATTTCTCCCCTCGCAGGTGGTGGGCCCACGAGAGATCAGAATAGCAGTGGAAGCTAATACCGTGTTTACGAATAACATTACCTAGAGGTAGCATATATAAAGAGAAAAGCAGTGGGCCTAAAACAGAACCTTGCGGGACTCCGAACTTTACTTCAGTATGTGCAGAGGACTCACCATTTACATCAACAAACTGATAACGATCAGTTAAGTAGGACCTAAGCCATAAGACGGCCGTTCCCTTAACTCCAACAACATTTTCTAGTCTATCAAGGAGAATGGTATGATCAATGGTGTCAAAGGCTGCACTGAGGTCAAGCAGCACAAGCAAGGAGACACAACCCTGATCAGAGGCCAGTAAGAGGTCATTTGCAACTTTAACCAGTGCTGTCTCTGTGCTGTGATGAGGCCTAAATCCTGACTGATACAGTTCATGGATGTTATTCTTATGTAAGTATGAGCATAACTGCTGTGCTACAGCCCTTTCTAGGATCTTGGAAATAAAGGGGAGGTTAGATATTGGCCTGTAGTTGGACAATGAACAGGGGTGAAGGTCAGGTTTTTTAATTAGGGGTTTGATAACTGCTAGTTTAAAACATTTAGGTACATAGCCAGTACTAAGGGAGGAATTGGTTATTTTTAAAAGCGGTAAGATGACTACTGGCAGTATCTGCTTAAGGAAACGTGTAGGTAAGGGATCTAGTACACAAGTTGGTGATTTTGATGAAGAAATTAGTGAGGTCAATTCGGTCGCCTGAAGGGGAGTAAAACATTCTAATCGCTGATCTGATATAGTTATATTGTTATCTACAGTGTTAGTGATCAAATTATCTGGTTTAAAATTTATAGCCTGGATTGTTTGCCTGATATTTTCAATTTTGCTATTGAAAAAATTCATAAATGCGTCGCCACTGAACATTGATGGTGTGCCTGTTTCCGAGGTGCTCTTATTCCCAGTTGGTTTTGATACGATATTAAATAAAAATCTAGGATTATTTTTGTTGTCTTCTATTAGGGTGGAGAGATACATTGATCTAGCGGCACTAAGAGCTTTTCTATAGCTCAGGAGGCTCTCCTTCCATGCTAACTGGAATACTACCAATTTAGTTTGGCGCCATTTACGTTCTAATTTTCGAGTGGTAAGTTTTAAGGCGCGTGTGTGCTCATTATACCAGGGAGCTAGTTTTTTCTCTCTGATTATTTTCCTTTTAAGTGGGGCCACATTATCTAAGGTGTTGCAGAATGTTAACTCTAAAGATTCAGTTGCCTGATCAAGTTCTGTGGGGTGTGACATTGTTCCAGTCAAAGTTGATAACTCTGGGAGATTATTGATAAAGCTCTGCGTAGTAGCTGGCGTAAACATACGTTTATTATGATAGCGTGGCGAGCTGCATATATTATTCCTAAGAAATATTTTGAATGAGATAAGATAATGATCTGAGATAGCTTCAGATTGTATAAATGTGACTATACTTCCTACATTTAGTCCGAGTGTTAGTATAAGATCGAGAGTGTGGCCACCATTATGAGTGGGCCCTATGACCGTCTGATTAATCCCTACTGAATCTAGAATGGACACGAACGCTGTTCTCAGAGGGTCCTGTGGGTTATCAAAATGAATGTTAAAGTCTCCGACAATTAGAGCTTTGTCTAAAGAAATAACAAGGTTTGAGATAAAATCTGCAAATTCACAGAGGAATTCAGAGTACGGCCCAGGCGGTCTATAGATAATAATTAGTGTGATAGACTGGGTATTTTTTGTGGCTACATATGTTATGTTTGTATAAAGAACTTCAAACGCATTGAATTTATGTAGAGGTTTTTGTATGATGCCTAGGTTATCATTATAAATAACTGCAACGCCTCCTCCTCTGCTAGTTACACGAGGCTGGTGTATATAACTGTATCCGGGAGGACTAGTCAGTGATGCAGCCGATGATGGTGGTGTCATCGGCGAACTTGATGACAGTGTTGCAGCTTTGTGAGGCCGTGCAGTCATGGGTGAACAGGGAGAACAGCAGGGGGCTGAGCACACATCCTTGGGGGGCACCAGTGCTGAGTGTTACTGTGGAGGAGGTGATGTTGCCGATCCTTACTGCCTGGGGTCTGCCTGTCAGGAAGTCCAAGATCCAGCTGCACAGGGAGGGGCTGATACGTAGGTCTTGGAGCTTCATGACGAGTCTGGACGGCACTACAGTGTTAAAGGCAGAGCTGTAATCAATGAGCAGCATCCGCACGTAGGTGTTTTTCCGATCCAGGTGTGAGAGGGTGGTGTGCAGTGCGAGTGCTATCGCGTCGTCTGTGGACCTGTTTGGCCTGTAGGCAAACTGGAGTGGGTCCAGTGTGGTGGGTAGGGTGGATGTGATGTGAGTGATGTGACTATACGTTCAAAACACTTCATTACAATGGAGGTGAGTGCTATTGGGCGGTAGTCGTTAAGGCAACTCACATTTGTTTTTTTGTGGACTGGAATGATGGTGGTCTTCTTGAAACATGAGGGGACTACAGATTGTTTCAGGGAAAGGTTGAACATGTTTGTGAAGACTTCTGCCAGTTCGTATGCGCATGCTTTGAGAGCGCGGCCCGGGATATTGTCAGGACCAGGGGCTTTACGTGTGTTTACTCTTTTGAAGGATTTGCACACGTCTGCCTGAGAAAGCTGGAGTGGGCAGTAGTCCTGTTCTAGCAGGGGGACCGGTTTGGTGTTGTTCTCAAAGCGAGCATAAAAGGTATTCAGCTCCTCTGGAAGGGAAACAGACATCTCCCCAATGCTGCAGCCCTTCCCTTTGAAGTCAGTGATGTTTCTTAGTCCACTCCACATGTGTCTGGTGTTGGAGCCACTGTAACATGTCTCCACCTTTTCCCTGTATTGGCGTTTTGCCATTTTTATTGTCTTCCTGAGCATGTACCGGGCTTTCCTGTATTCAGCTGGGTCTCCGGAGTGGAAGGCTGCTGTCCGTGCTCTGAGCGCCGAACAAACTTCGCCGTTAACCCACAGCTTTTGGTTGGGATATGTCCGTACAGTTATCCGCGGTACAATGTCGTCGATGCATTTGTTTATGTAGCCTGTTACGTGCTCCGTGTACTCGTTGATATTGTTAGATGCGATCCGGAAAACATCCCAGTCCGTGATGCGGAAGCAGTGTCGCAGGACGGCGTCTGATTGGTCCGTCCAACGTTGCACTGTGCGCGTCACGGGCTGCTCACACTTCAGTTTCTGCCTATAGGCTGGCAGCAGCAGGACCGAGGCGTGGTCTGATTTGCCGAAGGCTGGGCGAGGGAGGGCTTTGTAGGCTTCACTGAATGGAGAGTAAGCATGATCCAAGATGTTTCCACCTGTTATCACATGTTGGTGATATTTCGGCAGAACTTTTTTCAGGCTGGCTTTGTTAAAGTCACCAGCCACTATGAAAGCAGCCTCTGGGTGCAGGGTTTCTTGCTTCTTGATTACTCCATACAGTGCATCCAGTGCCCGAGTGGTGTCGGCGTGTGGGGGGATATAAACAGCGGTGAGAAACACCGCTGTAAACTCCCTAGGCAGGTAAAAGGATCTGCATTTGATCATGAGGTGTTCAAGATCAGGGGAGCACCCCGTAGATATAGTTTGTACATCCACACACCACCGATTGTTGACTATGATGCAAACACCACCGCCCTTCCCTTTGCCCGACTCCATTGTCCTGTCCCGGCGATAAATGGAGAGACCCTCAGGTAGAATGGCCGAGTCAGGTACTGAGGGATCCAGCCAAGTCTCCGTGAAGACAAAGACGTTGCAGTCTTTTATGTCCCGATGAAAGGCCAGTCTGCTCCTTAGCTCATCCAGTTTGTTGTCCAAGGATTGAACGTTTGCTAGGAGTACGCTAGGGAGCGGGGAACGGTGTTGTCTGTTCCTCAGCCTGACCAGGACTCCGGCTCTTTTCCCCCTTCTCCTCCGGCGGCGACGCGTCTGCCCAGGTAGCCAAGGTAACCAGGGTAGATTAAATCCCGCAGAGGGAAGGGAAAATGTTGAGATTAATGTTGAGATTACATATTCCAATCTGATTGCTAAAGCCTTGCTTATAATTTTTATGTCTGTGTTGATTAATGATAGTTGGAGCATTGAGTGGGGTCCTTATTTAGTTTTGGGATGAGTGTAATATAGGCAGTGTTCATATGATGGGGAATAGTGGTATTTTGGTGGATTTCAGATATCACTTTAAAAAACAGAGGTGAAAAGAGAGGCCAGAACTGTTTATAAAATTCTGCTGGGTAGCCATCTGGTCCAGGTGATTTATTGTTAGGCATGAGATGGAGCGCTCTGGTGATTTCTTCTAGGGAGAGAGGTACCTCTAGATTCTCTGCTTGGGTTTGAGTTAGTTTAGGTAGGGAGACATTCCTCAGAAATGTTTCGGCATCTTTAGGCAAGGTGCTATGGTCTGAGGTGTAAAGATTTGAGTAGAAAGATCTAAAAGAGTCATTAATTATAGAGGGGTTTTGGGTTATATTTCTGCATGGGTCTATGATTGAGGTAATGATAGATTTCTCTGTTTGTTGCTTCAGCTGATTTGCTAAGAGTTTACCTGTTTTATTTCCAAATTCAAAATGTTGCTGTCGGAGTTTGAGGAGAATACCTTCGGTTTTCTTGTTCAGTATGTTGTTTAGTTCATGTTTAGTTTTCAGGAGTTCCTTCATTACTGAAACGGCAGGTGTATGCGAGGCCAGAAGATCCAATCTCTTCACCTCTTGTTGTAGGTTATGTTCTTTTGCAATTTCTTCAAAAAGAACGGTGGATGCAACATATTGAAACAGTGATGTGAAAATCCATGTGGGTATAGTGTGTTTTGCATAGATCCTACGAAGATAAAATGTAAACTGAGCAGTAGTCATTTTACTTACCACAACTTAACAGTTTGTACACTGCTTAAATACTACGGATGCACCAGTCCGACACTGATATCAGATATCGGTCTGATACTGACTCAAATAGCTGGATCAGGTGTTGGTGACAATGGGGCTGATCTATGCAATTCAATTCTTTGTTCTTCTGTGTTTACACCTACATGCACATACTACATCATACATTTTGCTAGAGGGAGACTTAACATAGCATGGAGGGAGCTACGACAAAGGGTCAGCAGTTTGGAGGTATTTCATGTTTGCTAAGCCGACAAGTTCTACACTGCAAAAAATGCACTACTAGAAAGTAGCTACATTTTCTTTGATGTGGTAACAAGTCTCTTGTTTCAAGCAAAAAAATCTGCCAATGGGGTAAGCAAATTTTTCTTGGTAAGAATTCTTGAAACTAGCAGAAGATTCTAGCCACAGAAAAACTTGAAACTAGACAAAACTTCTAACTAAAATACACAATTTGATTGTTAGAAGCAACTACAATGCAGGCATTTTAGATAAACTTGCTTAAATTGGGAAAATTTGTTTTTTCGGTAATCTGTATTTTACTCTTTAAATTAGCTTGTATACGTAGGACAAATGCTTATAATGAGATGTTATTTCTCAAAATAAGATAAATATTAGTCAATTAGTCAAACTGTCTTGAAGTGAGATACAGTATCAGAGGCACAGTCACATCCCACATCACCTTCTTACATCACAGTTACAGCTCGCCTTCACCTCCTTACATCAGTTACATCCCACTTTCACCTCCTTACATCACAGTTACATCTCACCATCACCTCCTTACATCACAGTCACATCCCACCGCCACCCACCTCACATCACAGTTACATCTCACCATCACCTCCTTGCATCACAGTTACATCTCACCATCACCTCCTTACATCACATTTACATCTCACCATCACCTCCTTACATCACAGTCACATCCCACCCCCACCCACCTCACATCAGTCACGTCCCACCATCACTTCCTTACATCAGTTACATCCCACGTTCACCTCCTTACATCACAGTCACATCCCACCTTCACCTCCTTACATCACAGTTACATCTCACCTTCACCTCCTTACATCACAGTCACATCCCACCTTCACATCCTTACATCACAGTCACATCCCACATCACCTCCTTACATCAGTTACATCCCACCTTCACCTCCTTACATCACAGTTACATCCTACCATCACCTCCTTACATCACAGTTACAGCCCACCATCACCTCCTTACATCACAGTTATATCTCACCATCACCTCCTCACATCACAGTTACATCTCACCATCACCTCCTTACATCACAGTTACATCCTACCATCACCTCCTTACATCACAGTCACATCCCGCCCCCACTCACCTCACATCACAGTTACATCCCACCATCACCTCCTTACATCAGTTACATCCCACCTTCACTCACCTCACATCACAGTTACATCCCACCTTCACCTCCTTACATCAGTTACATCCCACCTTCACCTCCTTACATCACAGTCAAATTCCACCTTCACCTCCTTACATCACAGTTACATCCCACCTTCACCTCCTTACATCAGTTACATCCCACCTTCACTCACCTCACATCACCTCCTTACATCACAGTCACATCCAACCCCCACCCACCTCACATCACAGTTACAGCCCACCATCACCTCCTTACATCACAGTTATATCCCACCCCCACCCACCTCACACCACAGTTACATCTGACCATCACCTCCTTACATCACAGTTACATCTCACCATCACCTCCTCACATCACAGTTACATCTCACCATCACCTCCTTACATCACAGTTACATCTCACCATCACCTCCTTACATCACAGTCACATCCCACCCCCACTCACCTCACATCAAGTTCAAGTTCAAGTTTATTTAGAGCCCAATATCACTGTTTATAGTCTCAAAGGGCTTTACAGGCCACAACAGTCAAATCAAAATATAACGGCACCCCCTGACTTAATCCTCACAGTTGTAACATCACAGTTACATCTCACCTTCACCTCCTTACATCACAATTACATCTCACCCTCACCTCTTTACATCAGTTACATCCCACCTTCACCTCCTTACATAAGTTACATCCCACCTTCACTCACATCACAGTCACATCCACCCCCCTCCCACCTCACATCACAGTTACATCTCACCTTCACCTCCTTACATCAGTTACATCCCACCTTCACCTCCTTACATCACAGTCACATAAAACCCCCATCCACCTCACAACACAGTTACATCTCACCATCACCTCCTTACATCACAGTCATATCATCTCCTTCCATTAGTCACATCCCACCCCCACCCACCTCACATCACAGTCACATCCCACCTTCACCTCCTTACATCACAGTCTCATTCAACCCCCACCCACCTCACATCACAGTTACATACCACCTTCCCCTCATTACATCAGTCACATCCCACCTTCACCTCCTTACATCACAGTCACATCCCACCTTCACCTCCTTACATCACAGTTACATCCCACCTTCACCTCCTTACATCAGTTACATCCCACTTTCACTCACCTCATATCACAGTTACATCTCACCTTCACCTCCTTACATCAGTTACATCCCACCTTCACATCCTTACATTACAGTTACATCCCACCTTCACCTCCTTAAATCATTTACATCCCACCTTCACTGACCTCACATCACAGTTACATCTGACCATCACCTCCTTACATCACAGTCACATCCCACCCCCACCCACCTCACATCACAGTTACATCCCACCTTCACCTCCTTAAATCATTTACATCCCACCTTCACTCACCTCACATCACAGTTACATCTGACCATCACCTCCTTACATCACAGTCACATCCCACCCCCACCCACCTCACATCACAGTTACATCTCACCATCACCTCCTTACATCACAGTCACATCTCACCATCATCTCCTTACATCACAGTCACATCCAACCCTCACCCACCTAATATCACAGTTACATCCCACCATCACCTCCTTACATCACAGTCACATCCCGCCCCCACTCACCTCACATCACAGTTACATCCCACCATCACCTCCTTACATCAGTTACATCCCACCCCCACCTTCACTCACCTCACATCACCTCCTTACATCACAGTCACATCCAACCCCCACCCACCTCACATCACAGTTACAGCCCACCATCACCTCCTTACATCACAGTTATATCTCACCATCACCTCCTCACATCACAGTTACATCTCACCATCACCTCCTTACATCACAGTTATATCTCACCATCACCTCCTCACATCACAGTTACATCTCACCATCACCTCCTTACATCACAGTTACATCTCACCATCACCTCCTTACATCACAGTCACATCCCACCCCCACTCACCTCACATCAAGTTCAAGTTCAAGTTCAAGTTCAAGTTTATTTAGAGCCCAATATCACTGTTTACAGTCTCAAAGGGCTTTACAGGCCACAACAGTCAAATCAAAATATGACGGCACCCCCTGACTTAATCCTCACAGTTGTAACATCACAGTTACATCCCACCTTCACCTCCTTACATCACAATTACATCTCACCCTCACCTCTTTACATCAGTTACATCCCACCTTCACCTCCTTACATAAGTTACATCCCACCTTCACTCACATCACAGTCACATCCATCCCCCTCCCACCTCACATCACAGTTACATCTCACCTTCACCTCCTTACATCAGTTACATCCCACCTTCACCTCCTTACATCACAGTCACATAAAACCCCCATCCACCTCACAACACAGTTACATCTCACCATCACCTCCTTACATCACAGTCACATCATCTCCTTCCATTAGTCACATCCCACCCCCACCCACCTCACATCACAGTCACATCCCACCTTCACCTCCTTACATCACAGTCTCATTCAACCCCCACCCACCTCACATCACAGTTACATACCACCTTCCCCTCATTACATCAGTTACATCCCACCTTCACCTCCTTACATCACAGTCACATCCCACCTTCACCTCCTTACATCACAGTCACATCCCACCTTCACCTCCTTACATCACAGTTACATCCCACCTTCACCTCCTTACATCAGTTACATCCCACTTTCACTCACCTCATATCACAGTTACATCTCACCTTCACCTCCTTACATCAGTTACATCCCACCTTCACCTCCTTACATTACAGTTACATCCCACCTTCACCTCCTTAAATCATTTACATCCCACCTTCACTCACCTCACATCACAGTTACATCTGACCATCACCTCCTTACATCACAGTCACATCCCACCCCCACCCACCTCACATCACAGTTACATCTCACCATCACCTCCTTACATCACAGTCACATCTCACCATCATCTCCTTACATCACAGTCACATCCAACCCACACCCACCTAATATCACAGTTACATCCCACCATCACCTCCTTACATCACAGTTACATCCCGCCCCCACTCACCTCACATCACAGTTACATCCCACCATCACCTCCTTACATCAGTTACATCACACCCCCACCCACCTCACATCACAGTTACATCTCACCTTCACCTCCTTACATCACAGTCACAAACAACCCCCACCCACCTCACATCACAGTTACACCTCACCATCACCTCCTTACATCACAGTCACATCTCACCTTCACCTCCTTACATCAGTCACATCCCACCTTCACATCCTTACATCACAGTCACATCCCTCGTCACCTTCTTACATCACAGTCACATCTCACCTTCACCTCCTTATATCAGTTACATCCCACCTTCACCTCCTTACATCAGTTACATCATGCCTTTACTTCCTTACATCAGTTACATCCCACCTCCACCTCCTTACATCAGTCACATCTCACCTTCACCTCATTACATCACAGTCATATCCCACCTTCACCTCCTTACATCACAGTTACATCCCACCTTCACCTCCTTACATCAATTACATCCCACCTTCACTCACCTCACATCACAGTTACATCTCACCATCACCTCCTTACATCACAGTCACATCCAACCCCCACCCACCTCACATCACAGTTACATCCCACCTTCACCTCCTTACATCAATTACATCCCACCTTCACTCACCTCATATCACAGTTACATCTCACCATCACCTCCGTACATCACAGTCACATCCAACCCCCACCCACCTCACATCACAGTTACATCCCACCATCACCTCCTTACGTCACAGTCACATCCTACCCCAACTCACCTCACATTACAGTTACATCTCACCTTCACCTCCTTACATTACAGTCACATCCAACCCCCACCCACCTCACATCACAGTTACATCCAACCATCACCTCCTTACATCAGTTACATCCCACCTTCACCTCCTTACATCAGTTACATCCCACCTTCACTCACCTCACCTCACAGTTACATCTCACCTTCACCTCCTTACATCAGTTACATCCCGCCTTCACCTCCTTACATCACAGTCACATCCCACCCCCACCCACCTCACACCACAGTTACATCTCACCCTCACCTCCTTACATCACAGTTACATCTCACCATCACCTCCTTACATCACAGTTACACCCCACCTTCACCTCCTTAAATAAGTTACATCCCACCTTCACCTCTTTACATCAGTTACATCCCACCTTCACCTCCTTACATCAGTTACATCCCACCTTCACCTCCTTACATCAGTTACATCCCACCTTCACTCACATCACAGTCACATCCATCCCCCACCCACCTCACCTCACAGTTACATCTCACCTTCACCTCCTTACATCACAGTCACAAACAACCCCCACCCACCTCACATCACAGTTACACCTCACCATCACCTCCTTACATCACAGTCACATCTCACCTTCACCTCCTTACATCAGTCACATCCCACCTTCACATCCTTACATCACAGTCACATCCCTCGTCACCTTCTTACATCACAGTCACATCTCACCTTCACCTCCTTACATCAGTTACATCCCACCTTCACCTCCTTAAATCAGTTACATCATGCCTTCACTTCCTTACATCAGTTACATCCCACCTCCACCTCCTTACATCACAGTCACATCTCACCTTCACCTCATTACATCACAGTCATATCCCACCTTCACCTCCTTACATCACAGTTACATCCCACCTTCACCTCCTTACATCAATTACATCCCACCTTCACTCACCTCACATCACAGTTACATCTCACCATCACCTCCTTACATCACAGTCACATCCAACCCCCACCCACCTCACATCACAGTTACATCCCACCTTCACCTCCTTACATCAATTACATCCCACCTTCACTCACCTCACATCACAGTTACATCTCACCATCACCTCCGTACATCACAGTCACATCCAACCCCCACCCACCTCACATCACAGTTACATCTCACCTTCACCTCCTTACATCACAGTCACATCCCACCTTCCCCTCCTTACATCAGTTACATCTCACCTTCACCTCCTTACATCACAGTCACATACAACCCCCACCCACGTCACATCACAGTTACATCTCACCATCACCTCCTCACATCACAGTTACATCCCACCCCCGCTCACCTCACATCACAGTTACATCTCACCATCACCTCCTTACATCATAGTCACATCCAACCCCCACCCAACCAGAAACTGTTTTGGTAAAATTACTTACATCTCTGAAAAAGGGGTAAGCCTCTAGAATCCTGGTTGGTCTGTCTTGCTCCCTCACAGTATCTGAAACAATGAAGTGCCTTCTGGACTGGAACTCTAGGTCCAAAAGATGAGCAACTGCAGCTTTGTTCGGCTTCTTAAATTTGTACATCTCTTGGGGAGTCTGGTAGTATTTTACCTGGGTTTTCTCGCTGTCCAAGACATCTCCTGAACCTTCTGTGTAGGTTAAAACAATGTTAGTTTAGGTTAAAGTGATAATGCTGTATTTTTGAACAAGTTGTATTAAGACGTTTTCAGTTGTACAAAGCTATTCTGAGTAAAAGATTTACTATATGCCATGTAGAATACATTTGACTTGTTTGTGCAGGCACTTCAACAGTTCTGAATAGAAGTCTAGGCAATCATCCACAGGCCTAAACTTTGCCAATATGCACCATTGGAATAAGCGAATGAGTGAAAACAATGCCTTAATAGGTTTAATCTTCAAAATAGGGATGTCCCGATCCGATCTCAAAGATCGGTATCGGGGCCGATCAAGGCATTTTTTAACTGAGCAGTAACGGCTTTATTGAGCGCCACCCTAAGCCTGATCCTTTGTTTTACGTCAGTTGTCTGACACGTGTCGTAAATGGAGAGCATAATTTGTGGCAGGATGCAGCTAAAATGTCTGCAGTGTGGAAATAATTTAAATTGGGAAATGAAAGCAGTCCAGCAGCCACTTGTAAGGTTTGTGATGCGCACATTTTGTGAGGTGGTAGGAGCTGCGTTCAATAGGCTACTACCGCTTTGATACGGCACCCAAAAAATAAACACTCAACGGAATACAGCAAGTTAACACGCTCGGGCAAAGGCTGCTCCGAAGCAACACACATTGGGGGATATACATTTAAAAAGAGAGAGACATTTCCTCGAGACAGTGACAAGGCCAAAAAGATTACTGAGAGGGTAACTGAATCAGTCAGTTTGGATGACCAGCCCATCGCTGTGGTAGCGAATACAGAGGTGGTTTCAAATTCTGCAAACTGAAGCAAACGTTCCATGCAAATGGGTTTTCTTTTAACTTTTAAATTTGAATGTTTTTTAGGTCAGCATATTCCGACAACATTAATCCTCAAGGCTACTAACAACAATGAAGATATCATTTCAAACTGAAAAACCTAACGCTTTAGCTGTATGTGATGTATGCAAGTTAGCCTAAACTAACAACCACAGAGAGCAATACAGTCACTTAACTAATGCTAAAGATTGATAACGATAGCATATAAAAACAAGGCTTTCAGAAAAAGTATCAGTGAAACTGACAGACAACTTAACCTCTTGAATCATTGTATACTTGCATATATTTTCTAGAATAACTCCCATCTGGGCACACATCTCCCTTAGTCCAGTGTCCATGTTTATTCTCCGAGAACTGCCTCCTCAGACTGTTTGTGTGTGTTCACAAATGTTTGCAGTGAACTCGAAGCAAGCGAAAAACTGTTTGAAAATGTTCGTGAATGTTTGCCTTTCTTTGCTAATTGAACGTACCTGAGGTTTTCGCCATCTTTTTTTAGAGCTTTTGGAGCCATGGTACGCCCTACCCTCTCGACACTACATTTCAGACACTGCCCTACCGGAGCCTTACAACAAGGTTTACTTTGTTATTTTGTAAAATAATGATAATAAAAAAAAGAAAAAAGAACAGCTAGGATGCAGGCAATTTTTTTCTCAATGCATTGCTATTCAGCTGTCAAGCATATACACTGGGTTGATTTTAATACCTTTAATGTACTTGAAATGTGCACTGTGCAACTGTATAATGTAGGAAAATACAAGTATCGGATTGGGACTCAGTATCGGCAGATACTCAATATTAAATGACTCGGATTGGGATCGGGGGCAAAAAAACTTGATTGGGACATCCCTACTTCAAAAACACTGAAGTATTGCTTTAACTAAACTGCAATAACACAACGTCAATACATAGGCCTACAACTCAATTTATGGAGTCATAACAATATTAAAATACAACTTTGCATAACAAAGTTCTAACAATGTCTACTTCCTTGTGGATTATAATGATATTTTCCCACAAATCACTTCTGTACAAGCACAGTGAGCTGCATGTACAGTGTAATAAACCTGTGCATGTTTCATTGCTGTTGTCCTTCAGCTGTTCTGGGGCGATTGTCGTAACCCGCAAGTTTTCCTTAAGAAGAGTTGCACTGGAATCGGCATCATCACTAATACCAAATTAAGCACTCACATCAGCATCCTCATCCTGACGTTGTAATTTGACAGGAAGAGCCTTGGGTTTCACAGGACTTTTCATATTGGAGACTTTCTTCAGTAGCTTGTTTGAAACATACTCCTGAGGAGTAAAAATAATAGATTTAAAAATGTACAGGAACAAGGTTTCACTATAAACTTCAAATGTATATTGACAAAAATGGCATGTACCCACTCTCTGTCGGATGATCTGTCCTTGACTATCGGGTAGTATTGAACGAAGCGCTTTGCCATAGAGATTATTTCGTGTTTTGTTGGATAGCAGCAGTCCTCAGAGGCTCATGCAATGGCGATCATACTTGTCGTTGTATTTTGGATAGGGGTGTAACGGTACACAGAAGTCACGGTTCGGTTACTTCACTGAAGAGTGAATGGGTCATGAGGGAGACTTCTGCTCCTGTGTCCAGGAAGGCTTCCACTTCCATGACATTGTATAACTTCACCTTTGCATACAGTCTGTTGGCTGGACCTTTTCTTATCAGTGGGCAAATCTCAGTTAATCCATTTCCGGCTGGCAGGGGGGAGGCAGGGAACCGTCATTGTGAGGAGCTTGATTCACCTGTTGGAGTCTTTTTCTTGGGTGACTTCTTTTTCCCAGGAGACTTATCAGGTGGTGGCGTTGAGGTCACAGGATGCTGTTTAGCTCTCAGTAGTGCTTCTATGGCTGTCAGTCTGTCACTGAGAGATTTCATCTCTGGCTGAGGGTGACAGCTGTGGTTGTTTGGACGCTTGCACTGTGGTGAGTGGGGCTTGCTGTAGTGGTCCTTGGCAGGCTGAGTCCATTTCTTTGTGTGAGGTAGGCTTTGAGGCTTGTCAGCTGCCTTGGTTCTGCAGGCAGGTTGCTGTCTGGCTGGCCATGCTGTTGCAGTATTAACAGCGAACACCTCTGGCTGCTTTGGTCCTGCTGTTTTCCTATGGCAAAGGCTCTGCCATACGTGCTCTGCAATGTCCACTACTCAAGGGAGCGGCATAGCTGATCCCTCAGCTATCCCTATGACCGTATAGTTAATGTCATCATGCAGGTTCTCTATGAAAGCAGTCTGCATGTTCTGTTCATAATCCTGGGGGTAGCAGCCCCGCTGATAAATGTTGACACGGGTATGAGATACGAGTCCACAGTATAGTCCTCCTTAAGGGGGTCAGATGCTTCAATGGTAGCGACTGTGCTGGCTATGACATCTGGGGAGGCGTGGTCTCCCCACCTGGAGGCTTGTCTCTGTGGAAAGGCACCCTGGGACTTGGAGTTCAGCACTGCAGTGCCCAGGAAGGGCCGTTGGTCCTGCAGAGAGGTGGCGGGGCTCTGGGGAATCCTGCTGGATGCTAGGGTGAAGCCCTATTCTTGGTGCCCTTTACTGGTGTCATTTGGCACTCCTCCTTCAGGGGTGACTTGGCGTGGGGGTTCTCCCATGTTAGGTGCCTGGTCCAGTTGCTCTGTGGAAAACGCAGGGCTGAGCTCGGACTCTAGGGAGGTGTGTTGTTCTTCCATTCTCTTTCTCAGCGCCATCAGCTCTTCTTCCTGCACTCTCACTCGGGACTGAAGAGAGGCATACTCAGCCTCCCTGTATTTCAGCCTCTGCTGAAGTTCATGTTGAGTGTCCTCAGCAAGAGCTTTTTGCCTATTGACACTTTCCAGTTCTGCCTCGCGGTGGCTGAACTGGAGATGGAGTGAGTTGAGCTCCTCTCTGGATTGAGCCAGTCCTTGATCAGCAGACTGCAGCTGCTGTTTTAAGTCCTGCACCAGGTGAGTCAGTTCTGCAGTGAGGTCTTGCTGTTCCTCTTTTTTTTTTTGTCAAGTTTCAAGTTTTATTGTCATTTACTAGATAACAATGTGGACATCATTATTAGTAATGAGATTCTTGGGCTCGGGGCCAGCTCAACTTGTAAAATGTCGCAGGTAAATAATAATAATAAAATAACAATAAAAGGTAAATATAAGGCAATATAAGGAGATATATAAAAAGGAATATATATGTACATGTGCAATAAATAAAGAGAAGAGAAATGTACAAATATAAAAATATAAGATATAAGAGTATAGGAGTATAAGAATATGTAGTGGATGTACAGTCCTGAGTGAAACAATTTTAAAGTGCATGTGCAACAGCATAGACAGTACACAGTAGCAGACTGAGTAGATGAACAGTGCAATATTGAGTGGGTATGCAGTGCAATGTAATGTAGACCATTTTCAGTCTAAGGGTTCAAGCAGTGTGTGCATGTGTAGTGTCAGTGGTTCAGAAGTCTGATTGCTTGGGGGAAAAAGCTGTCTCTGAACCTGCTGGTACGGGTCCTGGATGCTCCTGTACCATTTGCCAGATGGCAGGAGCATGAATAGACTATGGCTGGGATGGCTGGGGTCAGCGAGGATCCGCTGTGCCTTCCTCCTGCAGCGCTGGCTGTAGAGGTCCTGGATGGCTGGCAGCTCAGTCCTGGTGATGCGCTGCACTGATCTGACCACCCTTTGCAGAGCTTTGCGGTCGTGTGCGGTGCAGCTGCCATTCCAGGCCGTGATGCTGCCAGTCAGGATACTCTGTATGGTATACCTGTAGAAGTTGATGAGTATCGTGGGGTCTGTCCCGAACCTTCTCAGTCGTCGGAGGAAGAAGAGCCGCTGTCTTGCTGCTTTCACAACCACTCCTGTGTGGTGTGACCAGCTTAGATCCTCGCTGATGTTAATCCCCTGGAATCTGAAGCTGCTGACCCTCTCCACTGCTGCACCCCCGATGTGGATGGAGTTGTGTCCCTCTCCCTGCAGTCTCCTGTAGTCCACGATCAGCTCCTTGGTCTTACTGACATTGAGCAGGAGGTTGTTGTCCTGACACCACGATGTCAGGGCTCCCACCTCAGCTCTGTATGCAGTCTCGTCACCGTCAGTGATGCAGCCGATGATGGTGGTGTCATCGGTGAACTTGATGACAGTGTTGGAGCTTTGTGAGGCTGTGCAGTCGTGCGTGAACAGGGAGAACTGCAGGGGGCTGAGCACACATCCTTGGGGGGCACCAATGCTGAGTGTTAATGTGGAGGAGGTGACACTGCCGATCCTTACTGCCTGGGGTCTGCCTGTCAGGAAGTCCATGATCCAGCTGCACAGGGAGGGGCTGATGCGCAGGTCTTGGAGCTTCATGATGAATCTGGATGGCACCACAGTGTTAAAGGCGGAGCTGTAGTCAATGAACAGCATCCGCACGTAGGTGTTTTTCCGATCCAGGTGTGAGAGGGTGGTGTGCAGTGCGAGTGCTATCGCATCATCTGTGGACCTGTTTGGCCTGTAGGCAAACTGGAGTGGGTCCAGTGTGCTGGGCAGGGTGGATGTAATGTGAGTTTTGACTATACATTCAAAACACTTCATCACGATGGAGGTGAGTGCTATTGGGCGGTAGTCGTTAAAGCAACTCACGTTTGCTTTCTTCGGGACTGGAATGATGGTGGTCTTTTTGAAACATAAGGGGACTACAGACTGTTGCAGGGAAAGGCTGAAGATGTTCGCGAAGACATCTGCCAGTTCGTATGCACATGCTTTGAGAGTGCGGCCCAGGATATTGTCAGGACCAGGAGCTTTACGTGTGTTTACTTTTCTGAAAGATTTACACACGTCTGCCTGAGAGCTGAAGTGGGCAGTTGTCCTGTTCAAACAGTAGGACCAGTTTGGTGTTGTTCTCAAAGCGAGCATAGAAGGAGTTCAGCTCCTCTGGAAGAGAAACAGACACCTCCCCCATGCTGCAGCCCTTTCCTTTAAGTCTGTGATGTGATGGCCACTGTAACATGTTCAAGTTCAAGTTCAAGTTTATTTAGAGCCCAATATCACCTTTTACAGTCTCAAAGGGCTTTACAGGCCACAACAGTCAAATCAAAATATGACGGCACCCCCTGACTTAATCCTCATGGCGGGCAAGAAAAAAACTCCCCAAAAACCCAAGAGGGAAATGGGAAAATGGGAGAAATCTTGAGGAGGACCACAGAGAGAGGAGACCCCTCCTTGGCCAGACAGGCGTGCAATAGGTGCCGACCACGTGGGCAGTTACAATTGAAAGTAAATTGGGGCATGAACAAAGGGGATGGCGATGTAGACAGGAGGCTGACGGGGGATGGAAGATGATAACACCAGGATGGATCGGTCCACAGGGTGGGAGGAGTCAGGATCACTGGTGTCTCAGGAGTAGCATGTGTGGCTCGACAGAGAGAGAAAGAGAGAGAGAGAGAGAGAGAGAGGGAGAGGGAGAGAGAGAGAGACATTGTCAGATGTTCATTTCCACATAATGGTTAAGGTAAATATACATCGTGTGCCGAGTGCAGGCAGGGACTCCATCAAGACTAACTAGTACAACATAGTTAAAAGGGAGAGCTAGAAGGTAATATGGACATGATGGCACTCTGGGACACAAGGCGGCACCCACTCCACAGTCAACAAACCTGAGTGAACATGTTAGAGTGGGGGGGCGACAGCATCCAAACATCCCAGTTCACCAAACAATCTATGCCCGAGAACCCTCCAGATCTGCTCCTTTGCCTAGTGAAGAGCTATTAGGAAAAGGCTTGGCTAAACAGATAAGTTTTCAGCCTTGACTTAAACATAGAGACTGTGTCTGAGTCTCGAACATTAATTGGGAGGCTATTCCATAACTGTGGGGCTCTGTAAGAGAAGGCTCTGCCCCCTGCTGTAGCCATCATAACTCGAGGTACCAACAAATAGCCTGCACCTTTTGATCTAAGTGGCGTGGTGGATCATAAAAGACCAGGAGTTCGCGCAGGTACTGTGGCGCAAGACCATTTAATGCTCTATAAGTTAATAGTAAGATTTTATAATCAATACGAGATTTGACTGGGAGCCAGTGCAGTGTGGATAAGATAGGGGTGATGTGATCATATTTTTTGGTTCTAGTAAGAACTCTGGCCGCTGCATTCTGAACTAACTGTAGCTTATTTATACATCTATTAGAACATCCAGACAGTAAGGCATTACAGTAGTCTAACCTAGAGGTAATGAAAGCATGAACCAATTTTTCAGCATCTTGAAATGACAATGCATTTCTTATCTTGTTAATATTTCTAAGGTGAAAGAAGGCTATCCTGGTAATATTATCTACATGAGATTCAAATGAAAGACTGGGGTCAATAATTACACCAAGATCTTTTACTGCCGCACCTGATGAAAGAGAAAGGCCATTCAGAGTAACTATGTGATCGGAAAGCTTACTCCTAGCTGCATGTGATCGTAGTACAAGTACTTCTGTTTTTTCAGAGTTGAGTGAAAGAAAGTTCGTAAGCATCCAGTGCCTAATATCCTTTAGACATTCCTCAATTTTGTTAAGTTGGTGTCTCTCGTCTGGCTTCGCTGAGACATACAACTGTGTGTCATCAGCATAGCAGTGGAAGCTAATACCGTGTTTACGAATAACATTACCTAGAGGTAGCATATATAAAGAGAAAAGCGGTGGGCCTAAAACAGAACCTTGTGGGACTCCAAACTTTACCTCAGTATGTGCAGAGGACTCACCATTTACATCAACAAACTGATAACGATCAGTCAGGTAGGACCTAAGCCATAAGAGGGCCGTTCCCTTAACTCCAACAACATTTTCTAGTCTATCAAGGAGAATGGTATGATCAATGGTGTCAAAGGCTGCACTGAGGTCAAGCAGCACAAGCAAGGAGACACAACCCTGATCAGAGGCCAGTAAGAGGTCATTTGCAACTTTAACCAGTGCTGTCTCTGTGCTGTGATGAGGCCTAAATCCTGACTGATACAGTTCATGGATGTTATTCTTATGTAAGTATGAGCATAACTGCTGTGCTACAGCCCTTTCTAGGATCTTGGAGATAAAGGGGAGGTTAGATATTGGCCTGTAGTTGGACAATGAACAGGGGTGAAGGTCAGGTTTTTTAATTAGGGGTTTGATAACTGCTAGTTTAAAAGATTTAGGTACATAGCCAGTACTAAGGGAGGAATTGATTATTTTTAGAAGTGGTTCGATGACTACTGGCAGTATCTGCTTAAGGAAACGTGTAGGTAAGGGATCTAGTACA